>NC_135871.1:2483043-2689966 GCF_031162955.1 Sander vitreus | reverse complement strand
TGACTTGAGTTGTTTATGCAGTAAGTGCTACTTGTTGGGGTAGTTTTGCTGACCTCTGAAGTCCAGGATTTCCACCCTAAAGATATGTTTAAAAAGCTAGTTTCCCTGGTTACTGGTTTAACAATGCTGAATTGTTTTGGAAGTCATTCTTATTACCCTAACTTTAGCATTGACTTGACTGTTGAATTCAGTAAGTGCTACTTGTTGGGGCAGTTGAACATGACAATGCTACAGACAGTAACTGAAGTTAGATGTCATTGTAATCACATTCAGACCATCTCAAATGGAGACACTGATGATTATTGTGTTCATAAGTGCTTCTCTTTGGGGTTGTCTTGGTTGTGATTTCATCATCAGACATATCTCTGAACAAATGCTTAGAGAGTCTATTTCACCAATCTTCCCAACACAAGTAAAATGCATTTATTTGGCACCAAAACTACCCAGACACAAGCATTGACTTGAGTTGTGTATACAGTAAGTGCTACTTGTTGGCGTAGTTTTGCTGACCTCTGAAGTCCAGGATTTCCACCCTAAAGATAAGTTTTAAAAAGCTATTTTCCCTGGTTACTGTTTCAACAATGCTAAAATGTTTTGTAAGTCATTCTTATTACCCTAACTTTAGCATTGACTTGACTGTTGAATTCAGTAAGTGCTACTTGTTGGGGCAGTTGAACATGACAATGCTACAGACAGTAACTGAAGAAAGATCACATTTGATTCATATTCAGATCACCTCAAATGGAGACACTGATGATTATTGTTTTCATAAGTGCTTCTTGTTGTGGTTGTCTTGGTAGTGAATTCATCATCAGACATATCTCTGAACAAATGCAGAGACAGTCTATTTCACCAATCTTCCCAACACTAGCAAAATGCATTCATTTGGCACCAAAACTACCCAAACAAAAGCATTGACTTGAGTTGTGTATACAGTAAGTGCTACTTGTTGGGGTAGTTCTGCTGACCTCTGAAGTCCAGGATTTCCACCCTAAAGATATGTTTAAAAAAGCTATTCTGCCTGGTTACTGGTTAAACAATGCTGAAATGTTTTGTAAGTCATTCTTATTACCCTAACTTTAGCATTGACTTGACTGTTGAATTCAGTAAGTGCTACTTGTTGGGGCAGTTGAACATGACAATGCTACAGACAGTAACTGAAGATAGATGTCATTGTAATCACATTCAGACCATCTCAAATGGAGACACTGATGATTATTGTGTTCATAAGTGCTTCTCTTTGGGGTTGTCTTGGTTGTGAGTTTATCATCAGACATATCTCTGAACAAATGCTTAGAGAGTGTATGAATTGTTTTGGAAGTCATTCTTATTACCCTAACTTTAGCATTGACTTGACTGTTGAATTCAGTAAGTGCTACTTGTTGGGGCAGTTGAACATGACAATGCTACAGACAGTAACTGAAGAAAGATCACATTTGATTCATATTCAGATCACCTCAAATGGAGACACTGATGATTATTTTATTCATAAGTGCTTCTTGTTGGGGTTGTCTTGGTAGTGAATTCATCATCAGACACAAATGCAGAGAGAGTCACTTTTCACCAGTTTTCCCACCACTAGCTAAATAAATAAAAGAAAGTGACTTTTGGAATAGATATTCAGTGCTAACTGGTGCTTTCTATTGCTGAATGAGTTCTATCTGGAGGCAAAAGGAGAAGCACCAAACAGAAGTCATTGGACTCTAATTGACCACTCATAGACTGTTAATGGCATGCATACATTGGGATGATGGTTGTCTATTTATGAAGCCATTCATTACTTACCATAGTCAAGACCACTGAAACTTGATCAAAAAGAAGGTGGAGTTGAGGGGAAATGGCTGCATTCAGTATTTAAGATGGGCAAATATGTGTAAGGAACCACTTCTACTGCTACTAAATCACAACACAGAAGATGCCAGAAGAAACATCTGTACTATGGAGAACCTCATGAGCAAAGAAGGTTGCTCTCTGTAAGACTTTGACATTGGCCCAACTCAAACATTGGCTTGAGTTGATTTTATTTAGTGCTACTTTATGGGGTAGTTTTGGAGACATCTGAATCCCAGGATATTATCTAAAGGATTAACAATAACAGCTATTCCACATCGTGTTACTAGTTAAAGAATACTAAAATGTGTTATAAGTCATTCTACGTTGTGTCATGAGATAAATGGAATTTTTGGTAAGTCATTCTTATTACCCTTACTTGATCATTGACTTGACTGTTGAATTCATTAAGTGCTTCTTGTTAGGGCAGTTGAAAATGACAATGCTACAGACAGTAACTGAAGTTAGATGTCATTGGATTCACATTCAGATCATCTCAAATGGAGACACTGATGATTATTGTGTTCATAAGTGCTTCTCTTTGGGGTTGTCTTGGTTGTGATTTCATCATCAGACATATCTCTGAACAAATGCTTAGAGAGTCTATTTCACCAATCTTCCCAACACAAGTAAAATGCATTCATTTGGCACCAAAACTACCCAGACACAAGCATTGACTTGAGTTGTGTATACAGTAAGTGCTACTTGTTGGGGTAGTTTTGCTGACCTCTGAAGTCCAGGATTTCCACCCTAAAGATAAGTTTTAAAAAGCTATTTTCCCTGGTTACTGTTTCAACAATGCTAAAATGTTTTGTTAGTCATTCTTATTACCCTAACTTTAGCATTGACTTGACTGTTGAATTCAGTAAGCGCTACTTGTTGGGGCAGTTGAACATGACAATGCTACAGACAGTAACTGAAGAAAGATCACATTTGATTCATATTCAGATCACCTCAAATGGAGACACTGATGATTATTGTGTTCATAAGTGCTTCTTGTTGTGGTTGTCTTGGTAGTGAATTCATCATCAGACATATCTCTGAACAAATGCAGAGACAGTCTATTTCAGCAATCTTCCCAACACTAGCAAAATGCATTCATTTGGCACCAAAACTACCCAAACAAAAGCATTGACTTGAGTTGTGTATACAGTAAGTGCTACTTGTTGGGGCAGTTGAACATGACAATGCTACAGACAGTAACTGAAGTAAGATCACATTGATTCATATTCAAATCACCTCAAATGGAGACACGGATGATTATTGTTTTCATAAGTGCTTCTCTTTGGGGTTGTCTTGGTTGTGAATTTCATCATCAGACATATCTCTGAACAAATGCTTAGAGACAGTCTATTTCACCAATCTTCCCAACACTAGCAAAATGCATTCATTTGGCACCAAAACTACCCAAACAAAAGCATTGACTTGAGTTGTGTATACAGTAAGTGCTACTTGTTGGGGTAGTTTTGCTGACCTCTGAAGTCCAGGATTTCCACCCTAAAGATATGTGTAAAAAAGCTATTCTGCCTGGTTACTGGTTAAACAATGCTGAAATGTTTTGTAAGTCATTCTTATTACCCTAACTTTAGCATTGACTTGACTGTTGAATTCAGTAAGTGCTACTTGTTGGGGCAGTTGAACATGACAATGCTACAGACAGTAACTGAAGATAGATGTCATTGTAATCACATTCAGACCATCTCAAATGGAGACACTGATGATTATTGTGTTCATAAGTGCTTCTCTTTGGGGTTGTCTTGGTTGTGAGTTTATCATCAGACATATCTCTGAACAAATGCTTAGAGAGTGTATTTCACCAATCTTCCCAACACTAGCAAAATGCATTCATTTGGCCCCAAAACTACCCAAACACAAGCACTGACTTGAGTTGTTTATGCAGTAAGTGCTACTTGTTGGGGTAGTTTTGCTGACCTCTGAAGTCCAGGATTTCCACCCTAAAGATATGTTTAAAAAGCTAGTTTCCCTGGTTACTGGTTTATCCATCCATCCATCCATCTTCATCCGCTTATCCGGGGTCGGGTCGCGGGGGTAGCAGCTCCAGCAGGGGACCCCAAACTTCCCTTTCCCGGGCCACATTAACCAGCTCCGACTGGGGATCCCGAGGCGTTCCCAGGCCAGGTTAGAGATATAATCCCTCCACCTAGTCCTGGGTCTCCCCCGAGGCCTCCTCCCAGCTGGACGTGCCTGGAACACCTCCTAGGGAGCGCCCAGGGGCATCCTTACCAGATGCCCGAACCACCTCAACTGGCTCCTTTCGGCGCAAGGGAGCAGCGGCTCTACTCCGAGCTCCTCACGGATAACTGAGCTTCTCACCCTATCTCTAAGGGGAGACGCCAGCTACCCTCCTGAGGAAACCCATTTCGGCCGCTTGTACCCTGGATCTTGTTCTTTCGGTCATGACCCAGCCTTCATGACCATAGGTGAGGGTAGGAACAAAAACTGACCGGTAGATTGAGAGCTTTGCCTTCTGGCTCCAGCTCTCTTTTCGTCTAACGGTGCGATAAATTGAATGTAATACCGCACCTGCTGTGCCGATTCTCCGACCAATCTCCGCTCCATTGTCCCCTCACTCGCGAACAAGACCCCCAAAGGTACTTGAACTCCTTCACTTGGGGTAAGGACTCATTCCCTACCTGGAGAAGGCACTCCATCGGTTTCCTGCTGAGAACCATGGCCTCCGATTTAGAGGTGCTGATCCTCATCCCAGCCGCTTCACACTCGGCTGCGAACCGATCCAGTGAGTGCTGAAGGTCACAGGCCGATGATGCCATCAGGACCACATCATCTGCAAAAAGCAGCGATGAGATCCCCAGCCCACCGAACTGCAACCCCTCTCCACCCCGACTACGCCTCGATATCCTGTCCATAAATACTACAAACAGGATTGGTGACAAAGCGCAGCCCTGGCGGAGGCCAACTCTCACCTGAAAGCGAGTCCGACTTACTGCCGAGAACCCGGACACAGCTCTCGCTTTGGTCGTACAGAGATTGGATGGCCCTGAGAAGGGACCCCCTCACCCTGTACTCCCGCAGCACCTCCCACAGTATCTCCCGGGGCACCCGGTCATCGCCTTCTCCAGATCCACAAAACACATGTAGACTGGTTGGGCATACTCCCAGGCTCCCTCCAGGATCCTTGCGAGAGTAAAGATCTGGTCCGTTGTTCCACGACCAGGGACGGAATCCGCATTGTTCCTCTTCAACCTGAGATTCGACTATCGGCCGAACCCTCCTTTCCAGCACCTTGGAGTAGACTTTACCGGGAGGCTGAGAAGTGTGATACCCCTGTAATTGGCACACACCCTCTGGTCCCCCTTTTTAAAAGAGGGAACCACCACCCCGGTCTGCCACTCCTTAGGCACCGTCCCAGACTTCCACGCAATGTTGAAGAGGCGTGTCAACCAAGACAACCCCTCCACACCCAGAGCTTTAAGCATTTCTGGGACGGATCTCATCAATTCCTGGGGCTTTGCCACTGTGGAGTTGTTTAACTACCTCAGCAACCTCCACCAGGGAAACTGATGCCAATCCCCCTCATCCTCCAGCTCTGCCTCTACCATAGAGGCGTATTAGTCGGATTTAGGAGTTCCTCAAAGTGCTCCTTCCACCGCCCTATTACCTCCTCAGTTGAGGTCAACAGCGTCCCATCCTTACTGTACACAGCTTGGATGGTTCCCCCTTCCCCCCTCCTGAGGTGGCGAACGGTTTTCAGAAGTACCTTGGTGCCGACCCGAAAGTCCTTCTCCATGTCTTCTCCGAACTTCTCCCCACACGCTGCTTTGCCTCTTTCACGGCAGAGGCTGCAGCCCTTCGAGCCCCTTCGGTGCCTTGCAGCTGCCTCCGGGAGTCGTCTGGGATAACATATCCCGGAAAGACTCCTTCTTCAATCGGACGGCTTCCCCTGACCACCGGTGTCCACCACGGTGTTCGTGGGTTACCGCCCCTTGAGGCACCTAAGACCCTAAGACCACAGCTCCTCACCGCAGCTTCAGCAATGGAAACTTTGAACATTGTCCACTCAGGTTCAATGCCCCCAGCCTCCACAGGGATGCCCGAAAAGCTCCGCCGGAGAGTGTGAGTTGAAAGTCTGTCGGACAGGGGCCTCCTCCAGACGTTCCCAATTTACCCGCACTACCCGTTTGGGCTTACCAGGTCTGTCCAGAGTCTTCCCCCACCCCTGACCCAACTCACCACCAGATGGTGATCGGTTGACAGCTCCGCCCCTCTCTTCACCCAGTGTCCAAAACATATGGCCTCAGATCAGATGAAACGATTATAAAATCGATCATTGACCTTTGGCCTAGGGTGCTCTGGTACCAAGTACACTTATGAGCATCCCTATGTTCGAACATGGTGTTCGATTATAGACAATCCATGACTAGCACAGAAGTCCAACAACAAACAACCACTCTGGTTTAGATCAGGAGGCCGTTCCTCCCAATCACGCCTCTCCATGTGTCTCCATCATCACCCACGTGCGCGTTGAAGTCCCCCAGCAGAACTATGGAGTCCCCGACTGGGAGCCCCATGCAGGACTCCACTCAAGGTCTCAAGAAGGCGAATACTCTGAACTCTTGTTTGGTGCATATGCACAAACAACAGTCAAAGTTTTCCCCCCCACAACCCGCAGGCGTAGGGGAGGCGACCCTCTCGTCCACCGGGTTAAACTCCAACGTAGCGGCTCAGCCGGGGGCTTGTGAGTATCCCCACACCCGCCCGGCGCCTCACACCCTGGGCAACTCCGGAGAAGAAAAGAGTCCAACCCCTATCCAGGAGTATGGTTCCAGAACCAAGACTGTGCGTAGAGGTAAGCCCCACCAGATCTAACCGGTAGCGCTCCACCTCCCGCTCAAGTTCCGGCTCCTTCCCCCACAGAGAGGTGACATTCCACGTCCCCAGAGCCAGCCTCTGCTGCCCGGGTCTGGTCCGTCGAGGCCCCTGACCTTCACTGCCACCCATGTGGCAGCGCACCCGACAGCGGTTCCTCCCACAGGTGGTGGGCCCATGGGATGGAGGGATGTCCGTCACGTAGCTTTTTCGGGCTGTGCCCGACCGGGCTCCGTGGCAAACCCGCTTAATGGAGACACTGATGATTATTGTGTCCATAAGTGCTTCTATTTGGGGGTGTCTTGGTTGTGAGTTCATCATCAGACATGTCTCTGAACAAATGCAGATAGAGTCTATTTCACCAATCTTCCCAACACTAGCAAAATGCATTCATTTGGCACCAAAACTACTCAAACACAAGCACTGACTTGAGTTGTTTATGCAGTAAGTGCTACTTGTTGGGGAGTAGTTTTGTTGACCTCTGAATTCCAGGATTTCCTCTCTAAAGAAATGTTTAAAAGCTATTTTCCCTGGTTACTGGTTAAACAATGCTGAAATGTTTTGTAAGTCATTCTTATTACCCCTAACTTTAGCATTGACTTGACTGTTGAATTCAGTAAGTGCTACTTGTTGGGGCAGTTGACACGTGACAATGCTACAGACAGTAACTGAAGATAGATGTCATTGTGATTGACATTCAGATCATCTCAAATGGAGACACTGATGATTATTGTGTTCATAAGTGCTTCTCTGTTGGGGTTGTCTTTGGTAGTGAATTATCATCAGACATATCTCTGAACAAATGCAGAGACAGTCTATTTCAGCAATCTTCCCAACACTAGCAAAATGCGATTAATTTAGCACCAAAACTACCCAAAAACAAGCATTGACTTGAGTTGTTAATGCAGTAATGGACTGTTCGTTATTTAATTGAGGGGTCACCAGAAAGGAGTTTTTGTTGCCTCTAACCTAAAAAGACTCTCATCATCAGTAATAATTTTCCTATAACCCTACAAAAATGATTTTAAAAAGAGTCATGACCCTCCCCTTGTGTACAAGTTTGCAAGAAGTACAGATGCCATTTGAGTTTTTACAGCCATGACATACAGGAGTTAACCTCTGCATTCTCATCTTACACATCACACTCCTCTGTTATGGTGTGGGGGTCATTTCAGTAGATTTACTCACTAACATTGTTGTGGAAACACAATAATATAACTAAATAACTAAAGCGCACACTTCATGCATTACTGCATTACTTCAAATACTAAGTTACTCCTCTAGTAAACTAGTATTCACATGAAATAAAACAAAACATTGAGACCATTCAGCAAAGGACAATGGGAAATAACAATTCAACACTTGTTGCTATGGACTTGTCACTAGGGCTTCGTCATTGTATATTTTAGCCCCATAGGTACAAAGGATTGCTGAAGCTGAACATTCTCTTCCAAAACACGTTTATTTTTTAAAGCAGATTTTTAAATTACATTGTAACAATTTAACAATTCGCCCTTATGAAATCCAATCGCGACACGGCTGTTTTGGAAGCGCTTAATGAGACAGACGCTTAAATTCGACTAAAATGTAACAGCGAACAATCACTACCTACAGTCTGTTGAGATGCCTCTCAAACTCACCATAAAACATAAGACACGTTAAGAAAAAGATCCGTATTTTGCTGTAATCAATGACACGGGATGTGCTTCTCTTTGGGGTTGTCTTGGTAGTGAATTCATCATCAGGCATATCTCTCAACAAATGCAGAGACAGCTCCATCCCACCAATCGTTCCCAACACTAGCAAAATGCTATTTCATTTGGCGCCAAAACTACCCAAACAAAAGCATTGACTTGAGTTCTGTATGCAGGTAAGTGCTACTTGTTAGAATTAGTTTGCTCAACTTGAGTACAGGTTTCCTCCCTAAAGACATATTTATTGAATGCTGATTCAGCAGCATGCACAGTATTTATTATCCGATTTTCATTCTTCTTTCTTTCAGCTTTCAGCCGAAAGGCAACAATGGCGGCTACGTGAAATAATCGCGGTACACTGGTGGACTCAAACACACAAGTCAAACTCAGAGCAAAGGTAAGTTTGATTTATTGTTCAAATGAACAATGCAGGCAACAGTACAAACTCGACAGGCAGAAGACGTGGTCAGGAATACAAGCAAAGCGGTCTGGTAACACTGGATACATACACTGGGAAGCGTTGGAAAGTGAGAGGAGCGAGGAGCTACAACAATCTGGCACGGAAGTGAAACAAGGGGTATATATACACGGGGTTGAAAGACAACTACACACAGGTGAATCACAAACGGCGGGAAACAAACAAAGGCAGGAAGACAACTGACCGGGAATGTAGACAAACAGTAAATTTCAAAATAAAATAGGAAAACAAACAGAACACAAAATAAGAGCGGGAGCTGGATCTGACAGTACCCCTCCACTAAGGCCAAACACCCGGGCCCAGGCTCGTCAGGATGCTGCTCTGGTACCAGAGATACACTTATGAGCATCCCTATGTTCGAACATGGTGTTCGATTATAGACAATCCATGACTAGCACAGAAGTCCAACAACAAACAACCACTCTGGTTTAGATCAGGGAGGCCGTTCCTCCCAATCACGCCTCTCCATGTGTCTCTCCATCATCACCCACGTGCGCGTTGAAGTCCCCCAGCAGAACTATGGAGTCCCGACTGGAGCCCATGCAGGGACTCCACTCAAGGTCTCCAAGAAGGCCGAATACTCTGAACTCTTGTTTGGTGCATATGCACAAAGCAACAGTCAGGAGTTTTCCCCCACAACCCGCGAGGCGTAGGGAGGCGACCCCTCTCGTCCCACCGGGTTAAACTCCAACGTAGCGGCGCTCAGCCGGGGCTTGTGAGTATCCCCACACCCGCCCGGCGCCTCACACCCTGGGCAACTCCGGAGAAGAAAAGAGTCCAACCCCTATCCAGGAGTATGGTTCCAGAACCAAGACTGTGCGTAGAGGTAAGCCCCACCAGATCTAACCGGTAGCGCTCCACCTCCCGCACAAGTTCCGGCTCCTTCCCCCACAGAGAGGTGACATTCCACGTCCCCAGAGCCAGCCTCTGCTGCCCGGGTCTGGTCCGTCGAGGCCCCTGACCTTCACTGCCACCCATGTGGCAGCGCACCCGACCCCAGCGGTTCCTCCCACAGGTGGTGGGCCCATGGGATGGAGGGATGTCCGCCACGTAGCTTTTTCGGGCTGTGCCCGACCGGGCTCCGTGGCAAACCCGTTTAATGGAGACACTGATGATTATTGTGTCCATAAGTGCTTCTATTTGGGGGTGTCTTGGTTGTGAATTCATCATCAGACATATCTCTGAACAAATGCAGAGACAGTCTATTTCAGCAATCTTCCCAACACAAGCAAAATGCATTCATTTGGCACCAAAACTACCCAAACAAAAGCATTGACTTGAGTTGTGTATACAGTAAGTGCTACTTGTTGGGGTAGTTCTGCTGACCTCTGAAGTCCAGGATTTCCACACTAAAGATATGTTTAAAAAAGCTATTCTGCCTGGTTACTGGTTAAACAATGCTGAAATGTTTTGTAAGTCATTCTTATTACCCTAACTTTAGCATTGACTTGACTGTTGAATTCAGTAAGTGCTACTTGTTGGGGCAGTTGAACATGACACGCTACAGACAGTAGCTGAAGTTAGATGTCATTGGATTGACATTCAGATCATCTCAAATGGAGACTCTGATGGTTATTGTTTACATAAGTGCTTCTTGTTGTGGTTGTCTTGTTAGTGAATTCATCATCAGACATATCTCTGAACAAATGCAGAGACAGTCTATTTCACCAATCTTCCCAACACTAGCAAAATGCATTAATTTGGCACCAAAACTACCCAAAAACAAGCACTGACTTGAGTTGTTAATGCAGTAATGGACTGTTCGTTATTTAATTAAGGGGTCACCAGAAGAGTTTTGTTGCCTCTAACCTAAAAAGACTCTCATCATCAGTAATAATTTTTTCCTATAACCCTACAAAATGATTTTAAAAAGAGTCATGACCCTCCCCTTGTGTACAAGTTTGCAAGAAGTACAGATGCCATTTGATTTTTACAGCCATGACATACAGGAGTTAACCTCTGCATTCTCATCTTACACATCACACTCCTCTGTTATGGTGTGGGGGTCATTTCAGTAGATTTACTCACTAACATTGTTGTGGAAACACAATAATATAACTAAATAACTAAACGCACACTTCATGCATTACTGCATTACTTCAAATACTAAGTTACTCCTCTAGTAAACTAGTATTCACATGAAATAAAACAAAACATTGAGACCATTCAGCAAAGGACAATGGGAAATAACAATTCAACACTTGTTGCTATGGACTTGTCACTAGGCTTCGTCATTGTATATTTTAGCCCATAGGTAAAGGTGCCGAAGCTGAACATTATATTCCAAAACACGTTATTTTTTAAAGCAGATTTTAAATTACATTGTAACAATTTAACAATTCGCCCTTATGAAATCCAATCGCGGCACGGCTGTTTTGGAACGCAATAGACAGACGCTTAAATTCAACTAAAATGTAACAGCGAACAATCACTACCTACAGTCTGTTGAGATGCCTCTCCAAACTCACCATAAAACATAAGACACGTTAAGAAAAAAGATCCGTATTTTGCTGTAATCCAATGACACGGAAAGATGTGCTTCTCTTTGGGGTTGTCTTGATTATGAATTCATCATCAGCGATATCTCTCAACAAATGCAGAGACAGTCTATTTCACCAATCGTTCCAACACTAGCAAAATGCTTTCATTTGGCACCAAAACTACCCAAACACTGACTTGAGTTCTGTATGCAGTAAGTGCTACTTGTTGGGGTAGTTTTGCTGAAGCTGAAGTACAGGGTTTCCTCCCTAAAGACATATTTGTGTGAATGCTGATTCAGCAGCATGCACAGTATTGTTATCCGATTTTTTCATTCTTCAACTTTCTTTCAACTTTCAGCCGGCAACAATGGCGGCCACATTGAGTGTCACGGGTACACTGGTGGACTCAAACACACAAGTCAAACTCAGAGCAAAAGGTAAGTTTGATTTATTGTTCAAATGAACAATGCAGGCAACAGTACAAACTCGACAGGCAGAAGACATGGTCAGGAATACAAGCAAACGGTCTGGTAACACTGGATACATACACTGGGAAAAAACGTTGGAAAGTGAGAGGAGCGAGGAGCTACAACAATCTGGCACGGAAGTGAAACAAGGGGGGTATATATACACGGGGGGTTGAAAGACAACTACACACAGGTGAATCACAAACGGCGGGAAACAAACAAAGGCAGGAAGACAACTGACCGGGAATGTAGACAAACAGTAAATTTCAAAATAAAATAGGAAAACAAACAGAACACAAAATAAGAGCGGGAGCTGGATCTGACAGTACCCCTCCCACTAAGGCCAAACACCGGACGGCCCAGGCTCGTCAGGATGCTGTCTGTAAAAGTCCCGAATCAGGCTAGGATCCAAAATATTGCTAGCCGAAACCCACGATCTCCTCTGGACCGTACCCCTCCCAATCCACCAGAAACGACCACGACCTCTCTTCCTGACCGCCAAGAGCTTGCAGACGGTGTAGACAGGACCCCCGTTGATGAGACGAGGAGGAGGGGGAGGTGGTGTAGCCGGAACCAAAAACGCTCTCTTTGACAGGCTAGACCTTGCTCCCGTGGAACATGGGGTGAACTCTCATGGATCTAGGAAGCTTTAACTTGACAGCCACAGGCTTAACAACTTTGGACACAGGAAAGGGTCCCACAAAGCAAGGAGCCAACTTACGGCTTTTAGTATGTAGGGAAGGTCCTTAGTAGCCAGCCACACTTTCTGTCCCACTCTGTACTGGGGCGCCTCAGATCTTCGTCGGTCAGCCTGCCTCTTGTACCGATCCCAGTTCCTCAGGAGAACCTGATGAGCCCTCGGCCATGTTCGCCGTCAACGTCTGACCAAGGCCACCACAGAAGGAACTCCCACTCTCTCTCGAGTGCAGAGAACAACGGTGGCTGGCATAGGCGCACTGGAATAGAGACAAGTCGGTGGACGAGCAGGGCAGGGTATTGTGGGCATATTCTACCCACAGCAGCTGTTTGGACCAGGAAGCTGGATTCTGAGAGACCAGGCAGTGAAGACTCATCTCCATCTCCTGATTCAGTCTTTCTGTCTGTCCATTAGACTGTGGATGGTAACCGGACGACAAGCTGACTGTGGCCCTGATGAGTGTGCAGAATGCCTTCCAGAACTGCGAGACGAACTGGGGACCATGATCAGAAACCACATCAACAGGTAAACCATGGATCCTGAACACATGGGAAAGCATAACCTCTGCCGTCTCCTTAGCAGAGGGTAACTTAGGCAGAGGAATGAAATGAACCATTTTAGAAAGCCTGTCCACTACTGTTAACACAGAGAGAAACGGACAAGTGTTGCAAGAGACCCACAGATGCTTGACGAGAGGTCTTGTTCTGAGCACAGACAGGACAAGCAGCCACATACTTCCCTCTCCATAGACGGCCACCAGAACCATTGTTGCACCACGAACATGGTCCTCTTGACTCCAGGGTGGCAGGAGAGGGGGAGGTGTGTGCCCAATGAATAACCTGAGCCCGGAGTTCAGCAGGAACATACAAGTGATTCGGAGGACAACCAGCCGGGACAGATAAACCCTCTAGTGCCTCTTTAACCCTTTTCTCCACCTCCCAGGCAACTGCCCCTACCACATAGGATTCAGGCAAAATGTTAGTCGGGTCTTCGGGAGATGGATCAGGGTCAAACAGGCATCAGGACTAACATTCTTAGAACCAGGACGACAGAACAACAGGTTGAATCTGTTGAAGAACAGAGCCCACCTTGCCTGGCGTGAATTTCTTTTAGCCTAACGCAGGTACTCCAGATTCTTGTCGTCAGTCCATACCAGAAACAGCTGTTCCGCCCCCTTGAGCCAATGACGCCACTCCTCCAAGGCCACTTTCACCGCTACTAACTCCCTGTTACCAACGTCGTAATTCCTTTCTGCTCCAGACAGGTTGCAGGAAAGGAAAGCACAGAGGTGAAGTCTCTCATCATGGGAGGAACGCTGAGAAAGGATGGCTCCTACTCCCACATCAAAAGCGCCCACTTCCACCACGAACTGCATTGTGGATCCAACAGAACCAGCACAGGAGCAGTAGAAAAACTTTGTTGCAGAAGAGTAAATGCCTGTTCTGCTGCTGGAGAACACTGGAACGGCACTTTAACAGAGGTAAGGTCATGAAGTGGAGCAGCCACCAAACTGAAGTTTCTAATGAACTTGCAATAGAAGTTGGCAAAACCGAGAAACCTCTGAATGTGCTTGCAGTTGACAGGAGTAGGCCACTCAGCAACTGCCCTTACTTTCTCTGGGTCCATTCGAAACTCTCCTTCTGACACCACAAAGCCCAGGAAGGACACAGTGGAAACATGAAACTCACACTTCTCCATTAATCTTTGTAACACCATCCGCACATGTTGAATATGAGTCTCTGGGTCTGGAGAGAGGATCAGGATGTCGTCCAGGTCGAACATGTCTCTCAAAATGTCATTAACCAACGCCTGGAAAACCGCAGGGGCGTTGGTGAGTCCAAATGGCATCACTAAATACTCGTAATGATCAGTAGGTGTCTAAGCCGTCTTCCACTCGTCACCACTCCTACAACAGGTCTATGGCACAGTCATATGGTCTATTGGGGGGGGCAATGAAGTGGCTTTAGTCTTATTGAAAATTTCCTTCAAATCCGGGTAACACTCGGGAACACCAGAGATCAGGAAAGTCAGATGACGAGCTCTCCGGCCGGTCCATAGAGGCTGCTATGTTGCTTTCTCTAACTTCAATGTGAACAGACAGGCATGTTTGCTCACAGTTCTCCCCCCAGTTAAGAATCTTGCCCGAAAGCCGTCAGAAAAGGTCACAGATACAGGGGAAGTGCGGTGGGTTACTCGCCAGAAGAGCCTACCGTCCAATGCCGTGGCTTCCAATGGCTTGGGAAGACAAACAAAGTCCAGAAGCAGCTCTCTGGCGAGACCGGTGTCCATAAGGCTAGTGTCCGCACTAGAATCCACCAGCACCGCCTGAGACCAGGAAACAGATCCATTGACCAAGGTGACCTCCACCTTGGGTCGAGAGGGACAAACAGGAACATGGGTACGGCTTACTGATGAGCCTGACCTTTTGCTGTACAGGAAGCGATGAAGTGCCCCAGCTGAGCGCAGTAGATGCAGCAACCCTCTCTCATGCGACGTCAACGCTACTCTGGTGAAAGGCGAGCTCTTCCCAGGTGCATCGGCTCCTCTGTGACCCATTTCTCAGGAGAAGAAACCACAGGTCTGTGAAGATCTGGCGTCGCAGGTTGAGTGCGCTGAAAAACTCTCAACGACACTAACACCCTTGGCTGGCCATTAGAGGGATCACTCCTCTGTAGCCTCTCTCCCTCTCCAGCAGGCGTTTGTTCGATCTTGACAGCAAGTGCATCCAGGTCAACCGGTAAGTCCAATGAAACTAAGTGAACATAGTCCGAAACCTGTCTCCTCTCTTGCCGTAATCCCACCAAGGCTCGAGCAGCCTCCCTTCCAGGAGTAACACTTTGTAAAATCTGTGTGAAAGTCTGAGTAAAATACAGATATGAGTCACATACCGCAGATCTCCGGCTCCACTCAGCAGCGGCCCACAACTCAGCTCTCCCAGTGAGATGAGAGATGACAAATGCCACTTGTTGCAGCTGATCCACTTTCGGGCTGAAAACGAACCGAAATTTCTAAAATGAAAATATGCTGCAAAGCAACTATGGGAGTGTGTCATGCGTTCATGTTGTAGCCATTTGTATCTTGTTCCTTTAGGGGATTGTTGAGCCCTCATCCCCAGCCAGCACTTCTGCAGCCAGCAGTTCACCACTGCCAACTCCCTCACCCAAAAAGAAAAGAAAAAGAAATAATCCCATCCTGGATTTCCTCACTGAGGAGTCCAGTAAAGAGCAGAGGCGCCACGAGGAGAGTAAGGCCAAGACAGAGAGGTTCTTGTCCCTCTTTGAAAAGATGATCGAGAAGCTGTAGTGTTTTTTTTGTTTGTTTTTTTTTGGTTGCGATTTGCACAGTATTTTTTGAGTTTTATACATTTGAGTGCCTGTTTTTTTTTACTGAACAGTCAATCAACACTGTTCTGCTCATCTACCTCATGTATATTTTACAATATTGTTATTAATATATTACCATTGCACTGAACTGCCTTGCACTACATTTATATTTACATCTTAAATCTCAGACTACACAGATATTACACTATTCCTTCCCTCACTTCAATTGTTATTGTATATTTTTTTGTAAATTTCTATTAGTATTATTATTCTGTATACTTAACAGTATACAGAATATTGTCCTTTCTATTTTTATTCTGGCAAATAAAGCTGATTTGGATTCTGCATTTGATTTACATTATGGTTCTAATAGTTGATAATGGTTCTGTAATATACTACATTTTTTATATAATGTTTTTTGCCCTGTTATGTTTACTTTATTGGGCAATAAAGACAGATTTTTTGTTAACAAAGAGTGTTTCTGAACATCAATGACATTCGAAACTGTGATAACTGAAACAGATATACAAAACACCATGCAGTGTATACAAACATTTATTGCAAACAGACGATAAGTAGTACACAGATAAGAACATCTGCATTTATATCCACCACCACCACCACCAAAATGAACATAAAAGAAGTATAAAATATATACATGCATATGACACTTCATGTTCATGGGGCTTGCACATTGTCTGAAACTAGGGCAGCCAGTCTGTTTCTTGTGTAATTCCCAGAGGTTTCATTGTATGCCATGTGTTCATGGGGAGGTTGGGGGTCATCCATTAAAATGTCTTCATCTGGAACCAGTGTGTCACCATTGTCCATACACACATTGTGCAAAAAAGCACATGAAGCAATAACCTGGGGTGCAAACATGGGCTTCACCTCCTAAGCTCTGAAAAGCGTTGACCTCCATCTGGTCTTCATCATGCCGAACGCCCTTTCAATTATGCTGCGCCCCCTTGACTGATAGTAATTAAATCGCTGCTGTACTTGTCCATGCACTGGCTCCTTGAATGGGGTGATGAGGCAAATCGGAGTTTCCAAACAGGGATACCCACCATCACCCAGAAGGATGTAGCCCGTTGGGGGATACCGTCTTGCGGTATAAAAACTTGCGGAAATTACATGGACTTGTATTATATTGTAATACGAACCCAGTAAAGAAAGTAAAGTAAGTAAAGTATAATTTTGTCGATTTTTTTGTCCCAGTCCAGCCCTGCTATGTGCTTTATTCTGGGGGGTGGAAGACAACTCTAGTCACGATGTTTTATTTTTGCTGTTTTTCATTATTCGTGTGTCATGGACATACCATGTCCAGAAACCTGCCAGTCACATATTGCCTGCATGTTGACTGAGTAAAAGTCTTTATAATTCAAATAGTCTAATCTGTGACGCTGTGGTGTTTTTTTTCCCGTATGTGGCTGCCATCGATTGCTCCAACCACATTGTGGAATGCAGGGGTGTCTGAAATGCTGACAACCCCTGACCCACTGTTAGAGGGAAGTAGATTGCTCTCCTCAGATTGTCCCATATGTTCTGGGCCACTCTGTGGATGACACAGTGAACTGTAGCCTTTGGTACATTAAAGACACGGGACACAACCCGATAAGAGAGTCCATGTGCCGGCCAATAGGTGTATATGAGTACTTCAAGCTCATTACCCCAGCCATGGTCCTGCTCCCTTTGCAAAAGCCTCAGTAAGCTGTGCATCGCTGTTCTGGTGAGGCGGAAATCCTGCCTCAGCTCAGTCTCAACATCAAACCACATGCGCAGTACAGGCATGTTGGGGTTTATAGCACAGTATCTTGTTGGAGCACCAGTCTGGAAAAAGAAAACCATTTCACACCATTAATGGGCTGAGTTGGAAAAAATGTTTGCCCCTTCAAACAACTTTAAACTGTTTACGTCTCCCTCCCCTCAAAATAAAACACATCGTGACTAGAGTTGTTCCCCCCAGAATAAAGCACATAGCAGAGCTGGACTGGGACAAAAAAATTTGACAAAAATCTTTACTGGGTTCGTATTACAATATAATACAAGTCCACGTAATTTATGCAAGTCCAGCTCAGCTAGCTACTGTGTTAGTTTGGTTAACGTTAAATACAACATAACGTTGTTTGCAACTAGCTAATCCATACATACCATAAGCTGATCCACCCGCATTCGTAGGCGTCGTAGACCTCTTCTTCTCACTTGATTTCTGGAATTTGTTGCAGACAATCGCAAAAACATCAATAAAGCCCACGCAATCAACATACACACACTAGCAGACGGCATCTTGGAAGTTTGTGATCAATACTTGTCGCCTCTGGTGACGTAGCAGCCAGCTAGCGACGATGTTTTGATGACGTAACCGTAACCAAGTAGTGTCTCATTTCATAGGGGTATGTTTTCATCCCTAGCCCTTACCACTCGTTTTCGAGGGACAAGGGGTAGGGGTAAGACGAAGGGGTAGGGGAAGGGATAAGACAGAGAAATGAGATTCAGCCTTAGTCTCTGTGCTTTCCGTGGGATGGGAGGGGATGGTTCCGTGCAATTCCGTCCCATGCTTTTTACAAGTAAAACAAATGATCAGTTCACTACTTTCATTGAATGTATTTTTATCATTTGAAGAAACTAATTGATAAAATAACAATAAAAAGCTTCAAAAATGTAAAAAAACAACAACAAAAAAGTCAAAAGCTGCAGAAAAAAATCTGAAAAAGTGACTTCCCAACACTAGCAAAATGCATTCATTTGGCCCCAAAACTACCCAAACACAAGCACTGACTTGAGTTGTTTATGTAGTAAGTGCTACTTGTTGGGGTAGTTTTGCTGACCTCTGAAGTCCAGGATTTCCACCCTTAAGATATGTTTAAAAAAGCTAGTTTCCTGGTTACTGGTTTAACAATGCTGAAATGTTTTGTAAGTCATTCTTATTACCCTTACTTGATCATTGACTTGACTGTTGAATTCATTAAGTGCTACTTGTTGGGGCAGTTGAACATGACAATGCTACAGACAGTAACTGAAGTTAGATGTCATTGGATTCACATTCAGATCATCTCAAATGGAGACACTGATGATTATTGTGTTCATAAGTGCTTCTCTTTGGGGTTGTCTTGGTTGTGATTTCATCATCAGACATATCTCTGAACAAATGCTTAGAGGGTCTATTTCACCAATCTTCCCAACACTAGCAAAATGCATTCATTTGGCCCCAAAACTACCCAAACACAAGCACTGACTTGAGTTGTTTATGCAGTAAGTGCTACTTGTTGGGGTAGTTTTGCTGACCTCTGAAGTCCAGGATTTCCACCGTAAAGATATGTTTAAAAAAGCTAGTTTCCCTGGTTACTAGTTTATCCATCCATCCATCCATCTTCATCCGCTTATCCGGGGTCGGGTCGCGGGGGTAGCAGCTCCAGCAGGGGACCCCAAACTTCCCTTTCCCGGGCCACATTAACCAGCTCCGACTGGGGGATCCCGAGGCGTTCCCAGGCCAGGTTAGAGATATAATCCCTCCACCTAGTCCTGGGTCTCCCCCGAGGCCTCCTCCCAGCTGGACGTGCCTGGAACACCTCCCTAGGGAGGCGCCCAGGGGGCATCCTTACCAGATGCCCGAACCACCTCAACTGGCTCCTTTCGACGCAAAGGAGCAGCGGCTCTACTCCGAGCTCCTCACGGATAACTGAGCTTCTCACCCTATCTCTAAGGGGAGACGCCAGCTACCCTCCTGAGAAACCCATTTCGGCCGCTTGTACCCTGGATCTTGTTCTTTCGGTCATGACCCAGCCTTCATGACCATAGGTGAGGGTAGGAACAAAAAACTGACCGGTAGATTGAGAGCTTTGCCTTCTGGCTCAGCTCTCTTTTACGTCTAACGGTGCGATAAATTGAATGTAATACCGCACCTGCTGTGCCGATTCTCCGACCAATCTCCCGCTCCATTGTCCCCTCACTCGCGAACAAGACCCCAAGGTACTTGAACTCCTTCACTTGGGGTAAGGACTCATTCCCTACCTGGAGAAGGCACTCCATCGGTTTCCTGCTGAGAACCATGGCCTCCGATTTAGAGGTGCTGATCCTCATCCCAGCCGCTTCACACTCGGCTGCGAACCGATCCAGTGAGTGCTGAAGGTCACAGGCCGATGATGCCATCAGGACCACATCATCTGCAAAAAGCAGCGATGAGATCCCCAGCCCACCGAACTGCAACCCCTCTCCACCCGACTACGCCTCGATATCCTGTCCATAAATACTACAAACAGGATTGGTGACAAAGCGCAGCCCTGGCGGAGGCCAACTCTCACCTGAAAGCGAGTCCGACTTACTGCCGAGAACCCGGACACAGCTCTCGCTTTGGTCGTACAGAGGTGGATGGCCCTGAGAAGGGACCCCCCTCACCCTGTACTCCCGCAGCACCTCCCACAGTATCTCCCGGGGCACCCGGTCATACGCCTTCTCCAGATCCACAAAACACATGTAGACTGGTTGGGCATACTCCCAGGCTCCCTCCAGGATCCTTGCGAGAGTAAAGATCTGGTCCGTTGTTCCCACGACCAGGGCGGAATCCGCATTGTTCCTCTTCAACCTGAGATTCGACTATCGACCGAACCCTCCTTTCCAGCACCTTGGAGTAGACTTTACCGGGAGGCTGAGAAGTGTGATACCCCTGTAATTGGCACACACCCTCTGGTCCCCCCTTTTTTAAAAGGGGAACCACCACCCGGTCTGCCACTCCTTAGGCACCGTCCCAGACTTCCACGCAATGTTGAAGAGGCGTGTCAGCAAGACAACCCCTCCACACCCAGAGCTTTAAGCATTTCTGGGACGGATCTCATCAATTCCTGGGGCTTTGCCACTGTGGAGTTGTTTAACTACCTCAGCAACCTCCACCAGGGAAATTGATGCCAATCCCCCCCTCATCCTCCAGCTCTGCCTCTACCATAGAGGGCGTATTAGTCGGTTAGGAGTTCCTCAAAGTGCTCCTTCCACCGCCCTATTACCTCCTCAGTTGAGGTCAACAGCGTCCCATCCTTACTGTACACAGCTTGGATGGTTCCCTTCCCCCCCTCCTGAGGTGGCGAACGGTTTTCCAGAAAGTACCTTGGTGCCGACCGAAAGTCCTTCTCCATGTCTTCTCCGAACTTCTCCCACACACGCTGCTTTGCCTCTTTCACGGCAGAGGCTGCAGCCCTTCGAGCCCCTTCGGTGCCTTGCAGCTGCCTCCGGGAGTCGTCTGGGATAACATATCCCGGAAAGACTCCTTCTTCAATCGGGACGGCTTCCCTGACCACCGGTGTCCACCACGGTGTTCGTGGGTTACCGCCCCTTGAGGCACCTAAGACCCTAAGACCACAGCTCCTCACCGCAGCTTCAGCAATGGAAACTTTGAACATTGTCCACTCAGGGTTCAATGCCCCCAGCCTCCACAGGGATGCACGAAAAGCTCCGCCCGGAGGTGTGAGTTGAAAGTCTGTCGGACAGGGGCCTCCTCCAGACGTTCCCAATTTACCCGCACTACCCGTTTGGGCTTACCAGGTCTGTCCAGAGTCTTCCCCCACCCCTGACCCAACTCACCACCAGATGGTGATCGGTTGACAGCTCCGCCCCTCTCTTCACCCAGTGTCCAAAACATATGGCCTCAGATCAGATGAAACGATTATAAAATCGATCATTGACCTTTGGCCTAGGGTGCTCTGGTACCAAGTACACTTATGAGCATCCCTATGTTCGAACATGGTGTTCGTTATAGACAATCCATGACTAGCACAGAAGTCCAACAACAAACAACCACTCTGGTTTAGATCAGGGAGGCCGTTCCTCCCAATCACGCCTCTCCATGTGTCTCCATCATCACCCACGTGCGCGTTGAAGTCCCCCAGCAGAACTATGGAGTCCCCGACTGGAGCCCCATGCAGGACTCCACTCAAGGTCTCCAAGAAGGCCGAATACTCTGAACTCTTGTTTGGTGCATATGCACAAACAACAGTCAGAGTTTTCCCCCCACAACCCGCAGGCGTAGGGAGGCGACCCTCTCGTCCACCGGGTTAAACTCCAACGTAGCGCGCTCAGCCGGGGGGCTTGTGAGTATCCCCACACCCGCCCGGCGCCTCACACCCTGGGCAACTCCGGAGAAGAAAAGAGTCCAACCCCTATCCAGGAGTATGGTTCCAGAACCAAGACTGTGCGTAGAGGTAAGCCCCACCAGATCTAACCGGTAGCGCTCCACCTCCCGCACAAGTTCCGGCTCCTTCCCCCACAGAGAGGTGACATTCCACGTCCCCAGAGCCAGCCTCTGCTGCCCGGGTCTGGTCCGTCGAGGCCCCTGACCTTCACTGCCACCCATGTGGCAGCGCACCCGACCCCAGCGGTTCCTCCCACAGGTGGTGGGCCCATGGGATGGAGGGATGTCCGCCACGTAGCTTTTTCGGGCTGTGCCCGACCGGGCTCCGTGGCAAACCCGTTTAATGGAGACACTGATGATTATTGTGTCCATAAGTGCTTCTATTTGGGGGTGTCTTGGTTGTGAGTTCATCATCAGACATGTCTCTGAACAAATGCAGATACAGTCTATTTCACCAATCTTCCCAACACTAGCAAAATGCATTCATTTGGCACCAAAACTAGCCAAACACAAGCACTGACTTGAGTTTTGTAAACAGTAAGTGCTACTTGTTGGGGTAGTTTTGCTGACCTCTGAATTCCAGGATTTCCTCTCTAAAGAAATGTTTAAAAAAGCTATTTTCCCTGGTTACTGGTTAAACAATGCTGAAATGTTTTATAAGTCATTCTTATTCCCCTAACTTTAGCATTGACTTGACTGTTTAATTCAGTAAGTGCTACTTGTTGGGGCAGTTGAACATGACACGCTACAGACAGTAGCTGAAGTTAGATGTCATTGGATTGACATTCAGATCATCTCAAATGGAGACTCTGATGGTTATTGTTTACATAAGTGCTTCTTGTTGGGGTTGTCTTTGTAGTGAATTTATCATCAGACATATCTCTGAACAAATGCAGAGACAGTCTATTTCACCAATCTTCCCAACACTAGCAAAATGCATTAATTTGGCACCAAAACTACCCAAAAACAAGCACTGACTTGAGTTGTTAATGCAGTAATGGACTGTTCGTTATTTAATTAAGGGGTCACCAGAAGAGTTTTGTTGCCTCTAACCTAAAAAGACTCTCATCATCAGTAATAATTTTCCTATAACCCTACAAAATGATTTTAAAAAGAGTCATGACCCTCCCCTTGTGTACAAGTTTGCAAGAAGTACAGATGCCATTTGATTTTTACAGCCATGACATACAGGAGTTAACCTCTGCATTCTCATCTTACACATCACACTCCTCTGTTATGGTGTGGGGGTCATTTCAGTAGATTTACTCACTAACATTGTTGTGGAAACACAATAATATAACTAAATAACTAAACGCACACTTCATGCATTACTGCATTACTTCAAATACTAAGTTACTCCTCTAGTAAACTAGTATTCACATGAAATAAAACAAAACATTGAGACCATTCAGCAAAGGACAATGGGAAATAACAATTCAACACTTGTTGCTATGGACTTGTCACTAGGCTTCGTCATTGTATATTTTAGCCCATAGGTAAAGGTGCCGAAGCTGAACATTATATTCCAAAACACGTTTATTTTTTAAAGCAGATTTTTAAATTACATTGTAACAATTTAACAATTCGCCCTTATGAAATCCAATCGCGGCACGGCTGTTTTGGAACGCAATAGACAGACGCTTAAATTCAACTAAAATGTAACAGCGAACAATCACTACCTACAGTCTGTTGAGATGCCTCTCCAAACTCACCATAAAACATAAGACACGTTAAGAAAAAAGATCCGTATTTTGCTGTAATCCAATGACACGGAAAGATGTGCTTCTCTTTGGGGTTGTCTTGATTATGAATTCATCATCAGCGATATCTCTCAACAAATGCAGAGACAGTCTATTTCACCAATCGTTCCAACACTAGCAAAATGCTTTCATTTGGCACCAAAACTACCCAAACACTGACTTGAGTTCTGTATGCAGTAAGTGCTACTTGTTGGGGTAGTTTTGCTGAAGCTGAAGTACAGGGTTTCCTCCCTAAAGACATATTTGTGTGAATGCTGATTCAGCAGCATGCACAGTATTGTTATCCGATTTTTCATTCTTCAACTTTCTTTCAACTTTCAGCCGGCAACAATGGCGGCCACATTGAGTGTCACGGATACACTGGTGGACTCAAACACACAAGTCAAACTCAGAGCAAAAGGTAAGTTTGATTTATTGTTCAAATGAACAATGCAGGCAACAGTACAAACTCGACAGGCAGAAGACGTGGTCAGGAATACAAGCAAACGGTCTGGTAACACTGGATACATACACTGGGAAAAACGTTGGAAAGTGAGAGGAGCGAGGAGCTACAACAATCTGGCACGGAAGTGAAACAAGGGGGGTATATATACACGGGGGGTTGAAAGACAACTACACACAGGTGAATCACAAACGGCGGGAAACAAACAAAGGCAGGAAGACAACTGACCGGGAATGTAGACAAACAGTAAATTTCAAAATAAAATAGGAAAACAAACAGAACACAAAATAAGAGCGGGAGCTGGATCTGACAGTACCCCTCCCACTAAGGCCAAACACCGGACGGCCCATGCTCGTCAGGATGCTGTCTGTAAAAGTCCCGAATCAGGCTAGGATCCAAAATATTGCTAGCCGAAACCCACGATCTCCTCTGGACCGTACCCCTCCCAATCCACCAGAAACGACCACGACCTCTCTTCCTGACCGCCAAGAGCTTGCAGACGGTGTAGACAGGACCCCCGTTGATGAGACGAGGAGGAGGGGGAGGTGGTGTAGCCGGAACCAAAACGCTCTCTTTGACAGGCTAGACCTTGCTCCCGTGGAACATGGGGTGAACTCTCATGGATCTAGGAAGCTTTAACTTGACAGCCACAGGCTTAACAACTTTGGACACAGGAAAGGGTCCCACAAAGCAAGGAGCCAACTTACGGCTTTTAGTATGTAGGGGAAGGTCCTTAGTAGCCAGCCACACTTTCTGTCCCACTCTGTACTGGGGCGCCTCAGATCTTCGTCGGTCAGCCTGCCTCTTGTACCGATCCCAGTTCCTCAGGAGAACCTGATGAGCCCTCGGCCATGTTCGCCGTCAACGTCTGACCAAGGCCACCACAGAAGGAACTCCCACTTCTCTCTCGAGTGCAGAGAACAACGGTGGCTGGCATAGGCGCACTGGAATGGAGACAAGTCGGTGGACGAGCAGGGCAGGGTATTGTGGGCATATTCTACCCACAGCAGCTGTTTGGACCAGGAAGCTGGATTCTGAGAGACCAGGCAGTGAAGACTCATCTCCATCTCCTGATTCAGTCTTTCTGTCTGTCCATTAGACTGTGGATGGTAACCGGACGACAAGCTGACTGTGGCCCTGATGAGTGTGCAGAATGCCTTCCAGAACTGTGAGACGAACTGGGGACCATGATCAGAAACCACATCAACAGGTAAACCATGGATCCTGAACACATGGGAAAGCATAACCTCTGCCGTCTCCTTAGCAGAGGGTAACTTAGGCAGAGGAATGAAATGAACCATTTTAGAAAGCCTGTCCACTACTGTTAACACAGAGAGAAACGGACAAGTGTTGCAAGAGACCCACAGATGCTTGACGAGAGGTCTTGTTCTGAGCACAGACAGGACAAGCAGCCACATACTTCCCTCTCCATAGACGGCCACCAGAACCATTGTTGCACCACGAACATGGTCCTCTTGACTCCAGGGTGGCAGGAGAGGGGGGAGGTGTGTGCCCAATGAATAACCTGAGCCCGGAGTTCAGCAGGAACAAACAAGTGATTCGGAGGACAACCAGCCGGGACAGATAAACCCTCTAGTGCCTCTTTAACCCTTTTCTCCACCTCCCAGGCAACTGCCCCTACCACATAGGATTCAGGCAAAATGTTAGTCGGGTCTTCGGGAGATGGATCAGGGTCAAACAGGCATCAGGACTAACATTCTTAGAACCAGGACGACAGAACAACAGGTTGAATCTGTTGAAGAACAGAGCCCACCTTGCCTGGCGTGAATTTCTTTTAGCCTAACGCAGGTACTCCAGATTCTTGTCGTCAGTCCATACCAGAAACAGCTGTTCCGCCCCCTTGAGCCAATGACGCCACTCCTCCAAGGCCACTTTCACCGCTACTAACTCCCTGTTACCAACGTCGTAATTCCTTTCTGCTCCAGACAGGTTGCAGGAAAGGAAAGCACAGAGGTGAAGTCTCTCATCATGGGAGGAACGCTGAGAAAGGATGGCTCCTACTCCCACATCAAAAGCGCCCACTTCCACCACGAACTGCATTGTGGATCCAACAGAACCAGCACAGGAGCAGTAGAAAAACTTTGTTGCAGAAGAGTAAATGCCTGTTCTGCTGCTGGAGAACACTGGAACGGCACTTTAACAGAGGTAAGGTCATGAAGTGGAGCAGCCACCAAACTGAAGTTTCTAATGAACTTGCAATAGAAGTTGGCAAAACCGAGAAACCTCTGAATGTGCTTGCAGTTGACAGGAGTAGGCCACTCAGCAACTGCCCTTACTTTCTCTGGGTCCATTCGAAACTCTCCTTCTGACACCACAAAGCCCAGGAAGGACACAGTGGAAACATGAAACTCACACTTCTCCATTAATCTTTGTAACACCATCCGCACATGTTGAATATGAGTCTCTGGGTCTGGAGAGAGGATCAGGATGTCGTCCAGGTCGAACATGTCTCTCAAAATGTCATTAACCAACGCCTGGAAAACCGCAGGGGCGTTGGTGAGTCCAAATGGCATCACTAAATACTCGTAATGATCAGTAGGTGTCTAAGCCGTCTTCCACTCGTCACCACTCCTACAACAGGTCTATGGCACAGTCATATGGTCTATTGGGGGGGGCAATGAAGTGGCTTTAGTCTTATTGAAAATTTCCTTCAAATCCGGGTAACACTCGGGAACACCAGAGATCAGGAAAGTCAGATGACGAGCTCTCCGGCCGGTCCATAGAGGCTGCTATGTTGCTTTCTCTAACTTCAATGTGAACAGACAGGCATGTTTGCTCACAGTTCTCCCCCCAGTTAAGAATCTTGCCCGAAAGCCGTCAGAAAAGGTCACAGATACAGGGGAAGTGCGGTGGGTTACTCGCCAGAAGAGCCTACCGTCCAATGCCGTGGCTTCCAATGGCTTGGGAAGACAAACAAAGTCCAGAAGCAGCTCTCTGGCGAGACCGGTGTCCATAAGGCTAGTGTCCGCACTAGAATCCACCAGCACCGCCTGAGACCAGGAAACAGATCCATTGACCAAGGTGACCTCCACCTTGGGTCGAGAGGGACAAACAGGAACATGGGTACGGCTTACTGATGAGCCTGACCTTTTGCTGTACAGGAAGCGATGAAGTGCCCCAGCTGAGCGCAGTAGATGCAGCAACCCTCTCTCATGCGACGTCAACGCTACTCTGGTGAAAGGCGAGCTCTTCCCAGGTGCATCGGCTCCTCTGTGACCCATTTCTCAGGAGAAGAAACCACAGGTCTGTGAAGATCTGGCGTCGCAGGTTGAGTGCGCTGAAAAACTCTCAACGACACTAACACCCTTGGCTGGCCATTAGAGGGATCACTCCTCTGTAGCCTCTCTCCCTCTCCAGCAGGCGTTTGTTCGATCTTGACAGCAAGTGCATCCAGGTCAACCGGTAAGTCCAATGAAACTAAGTGAACATAGTCCGAAACCTGTCTCCTCTCTTGCCGTAATCCCACCAAGGCTCGAGCAGCCTCCCTTCCAGGAGTAACACTTTGTAAAATCTGTGTGAAAGTCTGAGTAAAATACAGATATGAGTCACATACCGCAGATCTCCGGCTCCACTCAGCAGCGGCCCACAACTCAGCTCTCCCAGTGAGATGAGAGATGACAAATGCCACTTGTTGCAGCTGATCCACTTTCGGGCTGAAAACGAACCGAAATTTCTAAAATGAAAATATGCTGCAAAGCAACTATGGGAGTGTGTCATGCGTTCATGTTGTAGCCATTTGTATCTTGTTCCTTTAGGGGATTGTTGAGCCCTCATCCCCAGCCAGCACTTCTGCAGCCAGCAGTTCACCACTGCCAACTCCCTCACCCAAAAAGAAAAGAAAAAGAAATAATCCCATCCTGGATTTCCTCACTGAGGAGTCCAGTAAAGAGCAGAGGCGCCACGAGGAGAGTAAGGCCAAGACAGAGAGGTTCTTGTCCCTCTTTGAAAAGATGATCGAGAAGCTGTAGTGTTTTTTTTGTTTGTTTTTTTTGGTTGCGATTTGCACAGTATTTTTTGAGTTTTATACATTTGAGTGCCTGTTTTTTTTTACTGAACAGTCAATCAACACTGTTCTGCTCATCTACCTCATGTATATTTTACAATATTGTTATTAATATATTACCATTGCACTGAACTGCCTTGCACTACATTTATATTTACATCTTAAATCTCAGACTACACAGATATTACACTATTCCTTCCCTCACTTCAATTGTTATTGTATATTTTTTGTAAATTTCTATTGTATTATTATTCTGTATACTTAACAGTATACAGAATATTGTCCTTTCTATTTTTATTCTGGCAAATAAAGCTGATTTGGATTCTGCATTTGATTTACATTATGGTTCTAATAGTTGATAATGGTTCTGTAATATACTACATTTTTATATAATGTTTTTGCCCGTTATGTTTACTTTATTGGGCAATAAAGACAGATTTTTGTTAACAAAGAGTGTTTCTGAACATCAATGACATTCGAAACTGTGATAACTGAAACAGATATACAAAACACCATGCAGTGTATACAAACATTTATTGCAAACAGACGATAAGTAGTACACAGATAAGAACATCTGCATTTATATCCACCACCACCACCACCAAAATGAACATAAAAGAAGTATAAAATATATACATGCATATGACACTTCATGTTCATGGGGCTTGCACATTGTCTGAAACTAGGGCAGCCAGTCTGTTTCTTGTGTAATTCCCAGAGGTTTCATTGTATGCCATGTGTTCATGGGGAGGTTGGGGGTCATCCATTAAAATGTCTTCATCTGGAACCAGTGTGTCACCATTGTCCATACACACATTGTGCAAAGAAGCACATGAAGCAATAACCTGGGGTGCAAACATGGGCTTCACCTCCTAAGCTCTGAAAAGCGTTGACCTCCATCTGGTCTTCATCATGCCGAACGCCCTTTCAATTATGCTGCGCCCCCTTGACTGATAGTAATTAAATCGCTGCTGTACTTGTCCATGCACTGGCTCCTTGAATGGGGTGATGAGGCAAATCGGAGTTTCCAAACAGGGATACCCACCATCACCCAGAAGGATGTAGCCCGTTGGGGGATACCGTCTTGCGGTATAAAAACTTGCGGAAATTACATGGACTTGTATTATATTGTAATACGAACCCAGTAAAGAAAGTAAAGTAAGTAAAGTATAATTTTGTCGATTTTTTTGTCCCAGTCCAGCCCTGCTATGTGCTTTATTCTGGGGGGGTGGAAGACAACTCTAGTCACGATGTTTTATTTTGCTGTTTTTCATTATTCGTGTGTCATGGACATACCATGTCCAGAAACCTGCCAGTCACATATTGCCTGCATGTTGACTGAGTAAAAGTCTTTATAATTCAAATAGTCTAATCTGTGACGCTGTGGTGTTTTTTTCCGTATGTGGCTGCCATCGATTGCTCCAACCACATTGTGGAATGCAGGGGTGTCTGAAATGCTGACAACCCCTGACCCACTGTTAGAGGGAAGTAGATTGCTCTCCTCAGATTGTCCCATATGTTCTGGGCCACTCTGTGGATGACACAGTGAACTGTAGCCTTTGGTACATTAAAGACACGGGACACAACCCGATAAGAGAGTCCATGTGCCGGCCAATAGGTGTATATGAGTACTTCAAGCTCATTACCCCAGCCATGGTCCTGCTCCCTTTGCAAAAGCCTCAGTAAGCTGTGCATCGCTGTTCTGGTGAGGCGGAAATCCTGCCTCAGCTCAGTCTCAACATCAAACCACATGCGCAGTACAGGCATGTTGGGGTTTATAGCACAGTATCTTGTTGGAGCACCAGTCTGGAAAAGAAAACCATTTCACACCATTAATGGGCTGAGTTGGAAAAATGTTTGCCCCTTCAAACAACTTTAAACTGTTTACGTCTCCCCTCCCCTCAAAATAAAACACATCGTGACTAGAGTTGTTCCCCCCCCCCCAGAATAAAGCACATAGCAGAGCTGGACTGGGACAAAAAAATTGACAAAAATCTTTACTGGGTTCGTATTACAATATAATACAAGTCCACGTAATTTATGCAAGTCCAGCTCAGCTAGCTACTGTGTTAGTTTGGTTAACGTTAAATACAACATAACGTTGTTTGCAACTAGCTAATCCATACATACCATAAGCTGATCCACCCGCATTCGTAGGCGTCGTAGACCTCTTCTTCTCACTTGATTTCTGGAATTTGTTGCAGACAATCGCAAAAACATCAATAAAGCCCACGCAATCAACATACACACACTAGCAGACGGCATCTTGGAAGTTTGTGATCAATACTTGTCGCCTCTGGTGACGTAGCAGCCAGCTAGCGACGATGTTTTGATGACGTAACCGTAACCAAGTAGTGTCTCATTTCATAGGGGTATGTTTTCATCCCTAGCCCTTACCACTCGTTTTCGAGGGACAAGGGGTAGGGGTAAGACGAAGGGGTAGGGGAAGGGATAAGACAGAGAAATGAGATTCAGCCTTAGTCTCTGTGCTTTCCGTGGGATGGGAGGGGATGGTTCCGTGCAATTCCGTCCATGCTTTTTACAAGTAAAACAAATGATCAGTTCACTACTTTCATTGAATGTATTTTTATCATTTGAAGAAACTAATTGATAAAATAACAATAAAAAGCTTCAAAAATGTAAAAAACAACAACAAAAAAGTCAAAAGCTGCAGAAAAAAATCTGAAAAAGTGACAAAAAACTTCAGGAAAAGTGACAAAACGTCAAAAAAAAAAGTGACACAAATGTCAGAAAAAAACATCAAGAAAAGCGCAGAAAAAAAATATAAACAATTTGTTATATATTTCTGCATTTTCATCAATATTTCTCACAGCATTTTTAAGTTTTCTTTACTTATTCATAATTTCAGTTCAGAAAATATATTCAGACCTTACAATATTCTACATCTTTTGCCATTATTCCACTTTTGAAGCCCATAGATACTGGCGCGGAGCCAGTGCTCCAGGGGCAGAGATCCCGCCATGGCAACTGCCTTTAGGTGGTCTGGGTAGGTCTGTGTTAGTTGTGTGAAACCGGTGTATGCAAACGCGGGGTGTTGTCCACCCAACACGGATAATGGGTAGGCCTACATAGGGGCATGATACATGCGAGGAATTGAAGCGAGACCTGGATGCAGGAGATTTAGGACACCCAGTTTGTGGATAATTCCTTGAAGTTGTGCGGCACGTGGAGACGGGGTGTCCGTGCGGCAGCAGGATAATGGGCTGCCTGCTTGGCTATCGCTGCTTAGACCAGGGGAGAGGTCTCGGCTCACACGGTTGGTCTCATCAGCAAGCACTGCAGAGTCTCAAAAAGACAAATGTGTTTTGCTTGGCGGGTGCACACCTGTGCCGTGTGTCAGCACGCAGAGAGCGGAGCCTCCTTCAGTCACAAACTCATATGTTTATCTTTTCATAAAAGGCTAAGACTGGAAGGATCAGCACAAATTATATGTTTATGTTTCCTCACCCGACAGGGTCTGGACTCTTGAAACTCTAAGGTTTTTGTGCTTCCAGCTAGCGGTCCGCGGTGCGATTTCTGTTGGGTCAGACCCATCTGCTAGCAATGGGGGGCCGAGACTGAGAGCTACATGGAAAAATATGCACCAAACAAATCACTTTGAAATTTTTCCGTTTTCCACTACACTTCCCCCCTTTTGATTATTTATCATTATTTACAAAACATCTTAGTTTTCTACATCAAGCAAAAACTATGAGGGAGATACCTGGTATACGAATAGAAATATTATCGGTATAATACTTTTTACATAATGTCATACTCATCCCAGACCATTGTTGCAGAAGCAAATCTCGATATCATTCAGTTTCAGTCTTGAGGAGAGAGATGGACCAGGGTGTAGAGTTACTGCGCTCACAATCGTTAAAGGGATAACTAGGATGGCAGTGGACTATGATACACTCATGTATGGCTTCTGTCAGTCGGCCTTTCCGGCTATACCAATGAAACAGTTGGGCTGTGCAACTGTCTGGGTCTGTAACTCTTCCGTTGCAGAGGCCTGTACTACGACGCAAGATTTGGCGTTAACGAGCTAACTTCAGGTTCAACCCAGGTTTCGTTCCTCTCTTCGCACCTGGGATTCGTCAGGACATGTCCTGGCCATGTGTCCCTTTTTACCGCACGTGTAACACTTGACATCAGCCAGGTCCATTTTCTTTCCTCTTCCTCTTCCCCATGACCTTGTTGCCCCGCTAGTCTTCATCACGTTGTCTTCTAGGCTATTTGTCGGCTTCTTCAGCTGTGTGTTGCCAATACGCACATCAGTTAGAATTATGTTTTGATATTTTTTTATTTTCTCTCATGCTCACTTACCACTGCCAGGGTTTCAACTGAAATAAAAGGCTAAAGCAACGACAGTTCATGGAAAGCAAAAGTGTAATCATGGTCAGATCTTGTGCCTGACTGATGGGGAAGTGACCAGTGTAGTCTAATGTAGGCTATTATAGTGGGTGTACTGTAGCCTACTGTATGTTGGCCAGAATCTGCCTTTGGGGGAGGAGGGGGGCATATCATAGTGGGGGGGCCTGGGTGTCCTCCCCCAGGACAGTTTTAAGCATCAACGACTTCATTTCCTGCATTCCGACACTTTAATGCACCAAGTTACGGTAAAAATACATTTATTCAGCCTATGGATGTTAAGAAAAAAGCACGGATGACAATTCAAAATGTATCAAAAATATAATGGAAAGTAGCCTATGTTGTTACGTGTCATTGGGCATTTTTAAGTGGGTAGCCTATATAGAAATCCTGGAGCTTACTATCACATAAACTACACCACTGGAAGTGATATTGATAGGATAAGCGTTGTGATTTACGTAAAACAGCGTCAGCTTTTTTTGCCAGCTTTCCTTCCTGCATTTTGCCTGTAAAACGTGTTTGTGTTCTTCATATTTATGTAGAATTATAGTTTGCTCTTCTTGTTTAAAATATGCGGCTCTGGTAGATGTTTGCGATTGGTCGTGGTGCGCAAACACCGCCTCTTTTATGTGAACGCACGTGCTGCTGGATTGGGAAACCCTGAGTTGACTGAACTAGTTGTTATCCAGCGTCGTGACACAGGTTATGCGGGACCGCGGTTGTTAGGGTTAGTGAAGCCGGATAACTGAAAGAAATCCAGGGCATGTTGATCTTGATTCGTTGTACAGGCCTCAGGTGTAGTGGAAAGTCACCTCTATCGCAATGAGAGAGCAGTTGTTTGATTTCTGAGGGGCTAGGACAAAGAGATCTTCGTTGCTAGACGGTGATAGGAAGGCCAACATTACCGATGAGTCAGGAAATGATGAGTGTACAGACCACTTTAAGAAAGTCCACCATGAGTTATGCTCTGGGTTGGATCTCAGTTTGCATTCGGACATTCCAAATTTCGCTAACATTTTCTCTATGTGTCTCTTTTGAGTCATTTTGATCTCTCCCTCAGTCTGTCTGAAGTCGATACCCAGGAAGTGTTTAAGTGGACCCATATCTTTCATCTTAAACCTTCTCTTCAACATTTCTTTAACAGCCTCAGCAGTCTCCTCGACACTGGACTCTTTACTCTCCTCAGGCTGTCCCTGACCCTGGTTGACTATCTTTGGCGGTGTATCTTCATAACTCTCAATGTCATCCCCCATGTCACAATCTGCCTGAGTCTGGCTATCTGCAATACCTTTGGTGATGAATTTCACCAGCCTATTTTTTACGACTTTTCCTGTCTCTGGATAATGCACGTTATATGCTGGACTATATTTATCATAACCTACAAAAATCCCCTTTTTGCACCTAGAATCCAGCTTCTTTTTATCCTGCTTATAAACGTAGCATTCAGAGCCAAATATCTTCATGTTAGATAGGTCAGGTGTTTTTCCTGTGAAAACACGGTAAGGTGTCTGCTCTAGCCGCTTACTGTAACACCTGTTGCCGATATAAGCTGCTGTCTGTACAGCATATGTCCATAATTGCTTTGGGAGGTTACTCTCCAATAGCATGCATTGTGACATCTCAAATAACGTTCTCCAACCTCTCTCGGCAGTTCCGTTCTGATGAGGTGAGTAGGGTGCACTTGTCTCGTGCCTTATCCCGTTACTCCTAAGTAAAGACTGGAACTCCTGCCCGGTAAACTCTGTGCCATTATCAGATCTTATGCACTTTATCTTTCCATATGGGGGAAAAACCATCCCACTGTAATCATCAGTAAATGCTATCGCATACCTGTATTTACTTTATCTAGTGGTTCTATAGGACGGCATAAGTCTCTGTCTATTAGCTCTAGTACAGTTGTAGCTTTAGCGTCTGCCTGTCTGTTTCTGCTTTGTGTAAACTTGCCCTGTGTGCATATTTCACAGTTTTGATTAGACTTGTCATGTTTCCCTTCATTGTCATCCCTTTAACCACTTTTTCTAATTTTGCAACATCATCAAAATTACAATGACCAAGCATCCTATGCCACGTTTGAATGTCATGACAACCATACACTTCATCAACATTTTCATTTTCTACTGTTCTAAGGTAATACAGCCTACCATACACATCCATTTTGAACTTGGTACCATCCTTGTGAATCATCCAGTTATCACTGTCCTTGAAGTGGATCTCTGCATCGTTGGCTGTAGCTGCTTTGACTGAAAAGATGTTTTGTGGAAACGATGGGATGTAGAGTGTTTTTTTTTTGCCTCGTTTTCACTTGTTGTGCCTTGCTGTCCAGCAAGTAGACTTCGGCGTCTCCCCTCATCTTCGCCATCCCGCTCACCTTAGTTCTGTCGGCAAGCTCGATCACGTGGTCCTCGGGTCTGAAGCTCTTGTCAACTGTTTTGAACTGTGTGGCGTCGTTGATCATGTGTGTTGTGGCGCCACAGTCGACCATGAGACCCTTCTTATTTCCTCTATGTGTAGAACAGTCACTCAACTTGAAGAAACAGAAAGATGTAGGCACTGCCTCCGTCTCTCCATCAGCTTTCTTCACATGGTCACGGCCTCTTCCTCAACCGCGCCCCCTTCCTCGCTGTGGTGTGTCCCATTTTCGTTCCTCTCTTCGCACCTGGGATTCGTCAGGACATGTCCTGGCCATGTGTCCCTTTTTACCGCACGTGTAACACTTGACATCAGCCAGGTCCATTTTCTTTCCTCTTCCTCTTCCCCATGACCTTGTTGCCCCGCTAGTCTTCATCACGTTGTCTTCTTCTACAGTCACGTCACTTCTCCCATATTTTTCAGTACTCTCATAACTTCGCAGTTTTGTTTTAAACTCCCTGAACGTTACAATGTCATTTGTCTGGGTGACGTGCACGACGACTGGCTTGTATGAATCAGGTAGCCCCTTTACTACCATGGCTATCTGAAGCCTATCACTAATATGCTCATCTGCTCTTCTCAATGACGTGAATATAGTCTCTGCTCGAATAATATAGTCAGTGACAGTTTCATTGCTAGCCTTATGGCGCGAGGAAAGTTCACAATACAAAACTCACAACGCGGGGTTTGTCCTTTCCCGCATAGTGCTCCCGAAGAATCTCCAGCGCTCTTCTTCCATCACATTTCGTGTCCCTCATTACCAATGACAAACTCTTGTTGTCCAGACATTGCACTAGCTCTGCATATGCCTCTCCGTTCTTTGCCTCATCTTCTGCGAGAGCTGTTTCTCTTCCTCAGCTATCTCCGGGTCCTCCAAGATAACTTCTCTAAGGCCACGCAACTTCATGTGCGCGAGGAACCTCGTTTCCCAGTGTTTGTAATTTTTCTCATCACCGTCAAATAAAAGTCTGAACCACCTTTGGCCTGCATGACTGGGCCCATAACCTGTAGCGTTAAGACATTTCTGCAGCAGTCTATCATTGTAACAGTCACCAAAGTGGTTAGCTATCACCTAGTGGCTAATATTCACTGGGAGAAAAATGACAGACCGCCATTGTCTCTTTTTGGTCTGGGAACTCACTCGGACCGTTTATTCTGCGCATGCTCACAATAGCATTCAAGTGCACGCAGGCACACACGTACAAATATGATGTCACCACACGGTTCAGGCCAGTGTTAGGGTCTCTGGAAGCAGAAGCGTCAACATAGAAAATGAAATCGGGGTTAGTGAGAGATGTGTCTTTGAGGTCAGGTCGTAGTATGCAGACCACCTGTAGCTCTGCAACACAATTGTGTTCCTCTCCGTCATCTGGTGTGGAGAGAAGAGAAGCAGGGTTAAGAGCAGTGCATCTTTTTACAGTGACATTTGGCATATCTAACAGAGTAGTGCTATCTAAGGTACCTGGCCACAGATAAATTAGGTCTTTTGTTCCCAAAAAATGTGTAAAACAGAATGTGGAACAAGGAGGGTTACGTCTGAGTAGACTACAATGTTTCTGGACGCATTTAACGCTTCCTCAGCGGCAGCCACTGCACGGAGGCAGGTTAGATGGAAGGCATGTGGGTTGTTCTTTTTTTGTGTACCTTTGCAGTGTTGGATCCTGGCTGAATAGAAAGGGAACCTGGAACTGCTTTACTTTGAGACTGACATAAGTTAATAAAGTCTCTCTGTCAGGTCTGTACTGAAACACAAAGATAAGTGAGTGATCATCATGTTTATTTAGACACAATTTACACAGGAAAACCTGTGCTGTATGGACTCCAAGAGAGCCTCACAGCAGGAGGAAACACACATACACACACACACACACACACACACACACAGCAAGCAGGTAGACATTCATTTTCATGCACTAATTACACAGTACATTTTTATAAATGTACCAATATTTAGTGGTGAAAGTGGCTGAAATACAAAACATAACATGGAATAACTTTACAGTAAATATTAATCTAAATTTGTGGATGGGACCATTTCATCAAATCATCAAACAAAGTGCTGGGTGTGTGGTGTTATTTTATTTTGCCATTTCTGTCCAGTCTTGTGTTACAACTCTTCAACAAACTTTTTTTTGTGTTTTTCAGGAATTGAGGCTGTGCTCTGATAGATCAGTGGTCCTACAGCCAAATGCCCTGCAAAAAGCACCAGGTTCAATGTTGGAGCGTCACAATGTAAGATCTTTTCTACAACCCTCAAAAAATACATTATTTTAGACTGTTAATGTACCTAACAAGCATGCTGTTGCAGGAGTTATTAAACACTGTTGATGCTGTTACACTGATGTCTTTCTTAGTTGACTCAGTTGTGTCTGCTATTAAATATGAGGACCTTCTGTCAGCACATTAGTGTATTTTAAGATGAGTCACACACACGTTACAATCCATTTACAAATGCTGTTTATTCCCAAAATGTACATATCACAAAAAAATGTTGTTCTTGCATATAATACACAATGTCTAGAATAAGATTTGACATGTAGGAGTTTTTCGCAGAATACTGCAAGTCCTCAACTGAAGCATACTGTACCTTCATGCACAAGCTCATATATTTATGATTTATTGTGACTCAACATGCCTTAAAGCTATAGTGTGTAGTTAGAATTCCTCATGGGGGAGACACAAAGTAATGACAACAAAACTGTTGTGGCGCGTCGACATGATACAGCCTTCCGTGATCGCGCACACGCCCCCACTGCTCCTCCACGCAGTTTCTACAATGCAAGGAGGACACTGAGAATTAAATAAACATGATGGACTCTTCAGAAGAGGTCATTATCTTCACATGAGCTTCTGCACGGGAAAGTCTTCTGAACATAGACCTACTGAGAAATCCAGAGAGAGTTGTGTGGAGCTGATAGTCTTCATTAGCTTTGTAGCAACTCATTTGGCAACGGCTTGATGTAACAGACATTCATTAATATCAAAATGTTACGCACTAAAGCTTTAACTACATGTTTGTCTTTTACTGTAATTACAAAGGTATCCACACTGAAAACTGAATGATTAGTGCCTACAGAAGGAAGACCTGGTGTCATCTGGTTGTGGAAAACAGAGACTGCATGGATGCATGGTTATGATGATGCCAGAAAAATATTTCCTTTGCAGTATTCAGAGGTTACATGTATTGCTTGAATACTGGTGTTACCAGTGATTGGCTAAAGGAGAGAAGACGTCCGTTCTTTGAGTCAGTGTAGTAAAGCTCATGTACATTAGATTTGATCATAACAGTTTTGGTAATTGAATAAGTTGTTTAACATGCCATTTTTAAATGTTCATCATACTTTTCAGTTATTAATTTTAGTGCTGTCAGTTAAACGCGTTATTAACGGCGTTAACGCAGACCCATTTTAACGGCGTAAATTGTTTTTATCGTGAGATTAACGTTCTTTTTGGCCTAGCAAACTTTGTAGTTTGTTTTTTCACATGCTGTTGCAACAACTAGTAACGTTAGAAAAACTACAACACCACACCGGATCTAGCTAGACCAGAAACAAAACAACAGGCTCGCCGCATACACTTGTTTGGGCTTGTGAGCCGGACAAAGAGTAGTAGGCTGACGTTACGTTTTGAGTGGATGGCGAGCGCGAGACGCCGAAATGGATGCCAATAAGATTCTGAATGGAAAGTTTACTTTTAAAAAGTTGTTGAGGGGGACAGTAGTTTCATCATACACAGCCTGTATGACATGGAGAAAGCTGCCCAACTGGAACTGCTGCCAAGTGCAAACGCTGTCTCATTAACCGGTGATCACTGGACGTCAGTGAGTAATCAAAATTATTTAGAAGTTACTGCACACTATATTGACTATGTATATCAGCATACGGTTTCAGGACTGCGTTTGTATTGTTTTTTTGACTGTTTTTGTCATTTGGGACATTGTCCACCCCCTTTTCTGTCCAGGAGAATTGTTGCAAAATGTAAAGGTTACAAATGTCCTGCTGTGACATCCGGTTTTTTGACTATTTTGTTTGTACTGTATAAGCAAAGTGTTAGTGTTACATCTCAGTTAGGTTAGGTACTTGTAGGAATTGTGCAATAATGACAGATTCATTCAATAAATAATAAACAAATACAAATCTTAAAGTCAAGTTCATAAAGTCACTTTATTTGCATTAATTTGATTCCCAATCAAGATCCACTGGTAAGAATGGCTTTCCATTGTTAATATGTACTTAAAAACAGTTCTGAATGATAACTTTATTCAGAAAAACCATGAAATTCCAAAAGGTTCACTTTTTCTTGCCACTGTAGACTCTATTCAGACCAAGGTTGTTACCATGGACTCTGTCGCTCTCTTTGGTCCACATAGCTGTCCCCAATGATCCAGACCGTGGCTGGGTGGAAAAACACATTGTAATAGTGAGAAATGTATCATATTGTAGGCTATAGAGAAATGCAAAATAATAGAATTGTATTCATGTGATAAAACATGCGATTAATCGTGATTAACTATAGAAATTTGGCGATTAATCGAGATTTAAAAAAAAATTTAATCGTTTGACAGCCCTAATTCATTTACAATAAACCGGCACTAATAAACAGCAGCTAATGCAGTTCCAATTAAATACAAGTTTTGTTTTTTTTATTTACAGTGAGACACTTTAATATGTAGTCATCTCACATCTTGGGGAAAGAAACTGTTCTGAAGTGTATTTATGTTAAGGAGAACGAGGAGGACCTCCTTGGCTGCTCCGCCTCGTAGGGACTGGTTGAAGATAGGAAAAGGTTCTCCATCTCACGACCCAGCCGAACCATTGGATGTGCAAGAAAAAGTATGTGAACCTTTTGGAATTTCATTGTTTTCTGAATAAATTTGTCATAAAATGTGATCTGATCTTCATCTAAGTCAAGGGTATTGACAAACACAATGTGTCTAAAATAACACCAACAAATTCTGACCTTTCGTGTCTTTATTGAACACACTCATTCAACATTCAAAACGGCAGTGGAAAAAGTTAAAAAACTTAGAATTAATAACTGGTTGACACCCCCCTGGCAGCAATAAACTCAACCAGGCGCTTCCTGTAGCTGTGGATCAGACCTGCACATCGTTGAGGAGGAATCTTAGCCCATTCTTCGTGGCAGACCTGCTTTAGCTCTGTCATATTCTTTGGACGTCTCATGTGTATGGCCCTCTTCAAGTCAATCCATAGCATCTCTATTGGGTTGAAGTCTGGCCTATGACTTGGCCACTCCTGTTTTGGGTCGTTGTCCTGTTGCATCACCCACCTTCTACACAGTTTCAGCTGACATACAGATATTCTCACATTATCCTGAAGAATTTTCTGATATACTTGGGAATTCATCTTCCCTTCAATTATTCCAAGCTGGCCAGGCCCTGATGCAGCAAAGCAGGCCCAAATCATGTTTCCTCCACCATACTTTACAGTTGGGATGATGTTTTCATGATATGCCGTGCCATTTCTACGCCAGATGTAGTGCTGTGTGGTATTTCCAAATAGTTCAATCTTAGTTTCATCAGTCCACAAAACATTTTGCCAATACCGCTGTGGAGTGTCAATGTGCTCTTTTGCAAACTTTAAGCATGCAGCAATGTTCGTTTTAGTAAGCAGTGGCTTCCTTCGTGGTGTCCTGGCGTAGATAGTCTGCTTGTTCAATGTTTTACGTATCGTAGACTCATGAACAGATGTTAGCCAGTTCCAATGATGCCTTCAAATCTTTGGCTGTCATTCGGGATTATTTCTTGACCTCATTGTTGAGTCTTTGTTGTGCTCTTGGTGTCATTTTGACTGGGCGCCCACTTCTTGGTAAAGTAGCAACAGTCCCAAAGTGTCTCCATTTGTAGCTAGATTGTTTGCCTAACCGTAGACTGGTGAATTTCTAAAGTCTTTGAAATAACTTCGTAACCCTTGCCAGCTTTATGTAAATCAACAATTCTTGATCGTAGATCCTCTGAAAGCTCTTTTTGGCGAGGCATGGCTCACATAAGCGTGTTCTTCTTGTGCAGTGCAAACTCCAAAAGTTCAAGGGGTTTTTATCAGTCAAAGTAGCTGTAGTCCACACCTCCAAACTCATTATCTTAACGAGACTCCAGGTGTGCTAAAACCTGACTCCATTTAGCTTTTTTGACGTCATTAACTCAAGGGTTCACATACTTTTTCCACAAGCACTGAGTTTTTATTTGGTTGTTGTCAAAGACATGAAATAATTTTAGACACATTATGTTTGTCAATACCCTTGACTTAGATGAAGATCAGATCACATTTCATGATAACTTTATTCAGAAAACCATGAAATTCCAAAAGGTTCACTTTTTCTTGCTACTGTAGACTCTATTCAGACCAAGGTTGTTACCATGGACTCTGTCCACATAGCTGTCCCCAATGATCCAGACTGTGGCTGGGTGGAAAAACACATTGTAATAGTAGGAAATGTATCATATTGTAGGCTATAGAGAAATGCAAAATGAACAGCAGTACTCTTATTTTCACGCACCTACAGGTATCTAAAAATGCATGATAGTTAGGCTATACAAAAAGTCTGCTAAAACGTTAATATTTTACATTAAATTACAATAGAAAAGTAACTATTCTGGGGCATTGTGTAGGTGGAGATGCCAGCACTCTCAATAACTTTCTGAAAGAGAAAAATGACTCCTGAGGCCCTCATAGTTAAATATTAACGCACAATAGAATAACGTTGAACTGTACGTCATTTAACTGGGAGAATAAAATAGCACATTAGTAACAGTCTTGTCATAAATAAATGAAAAAATGATAAATCATAAATGAATGAAAAAATAGAATAAATGAAAACTAATAGATGATTAACACCCTAACAGCAAACCATAAATGAGGTATTTGACAGTCAGATAACACGGCACAGCAGCTGAGATCTAAAGGAGATTATATCACAAAGGACCGGGTATTATTAAATCTTGATGGATGACTGGATGAAGACAAACAGTTTCCTCAGCTGGTTATTTCCCTCAAGGGGCTTGGTTGGTCCGTTTCTCTCTCTCTTCAGCAGCAGGTTAAGCTTTGGTCCAGCAGCATATGATAACCTGACGTGTTATCACTGTTTCTTCAGCTCCAACTTTTGAACAAGTGGAACAGGAGGTCAGAGCACGATGGCCTTGTTGAACTGGAGCAGTTTCTCGAAGTCTTTACAAGCTTCTTCATGGCTTCTTTTAAACTTAATGGGTAAGTTAAGTTTGTGTGCACAGGCCCGCGTTACAGAAGATGAGGTTATAGAAGAAAAAAAAGTCTTGAGAAAAAGGTGTGGCAGGGGGCTCAGCCACAGGGACAGGGGACCTGCAGGAGGAAGAAAAAGAGCTAGGAAGAACTTATGTATAGTAGAGCCCATCGCGACCTGGAGGTACCCGATGGGCCGGGCCGGGTTCGGTCAGATATTTAGAAATTATGTTTGGGTTCGGCTTGGTCACATCAGCGCGATAAGGCACTGAACATTTTAAACAGCTTACTAACGTGCGCTTATTGCCCTGTGTGAGCTGATGCGCTCATCTGTTGACATTTCTGAATGCCTTCCTACAGTTGCTTAATAAAAGCTTTCCACACAAACAAACGTACATGTGTCATTAGTATGAGAAAAAAAATGATTTTAACCGTGTCGGGCTCACATAAATATCTTAATGCCTGCCGGGCTCGGTTACTACTCTGTCGGATGCGGGAAAAGTTTCCACTTTCCTCTCCTGAGGAGCACAGGGGGTTTACGATGCAATGTGTTGAAGCACCACCTCCTCACAGCAGAGGTGCTGCGAGACAAAGCTTTCCTGTCCTTTTTATCAGGCATTTGGATGACTAACATACACGTTACTTTAAATGTAAACCTCAGTGTCTTTTGGATCTAAATTAGAATCTTCAGTTGTGTCCTCTGATGTAGTCTTTACTATTCTGAAATGTAAGAGCATTTAGCAGATCTCAGGGCGTCAGGGGTTAAAGAGCTTGTAAAGAGGAGTTCCTGTTCTCTCAAGGTTTTTAGAGGACACTTTGCCCAGTACTGGATGAGTTCAGAAACTTATCAGGAGTTTGCAATATTTCCACTGAATCTCACTTTGAAAGTTGTGGAGCTGAAAAATGAAACATACAGTAGGAATAATATATTGGCACAAAAGTACGAAAAAGTCTTGTTTTGACAACTTAGTGTACATGTGCAAGAATCTGGCCACAAAAACTATTCTGAAGTTGAGGTCACCTTTATTACCAAAGAGATAAAAGACAAACAGTAACACAAACATATCAACAATAAAGATGAGAGCATATCAATTGACATCACATGGAAATGAATATGTAAGGAGTAGTAAGAGTAGTTGTAATAAAGACAAAAACAGAAACAAAGACATAAAGTTGTTAACTAAACTCTGGATGATTTTTTCTTCTTGTGGAGAGGAGACTGCACATTCCACTGCCTTAGTCCAGGAGCTCTGCAACACACACAAGAGAGCTGAATCACACCTTTTCTACAGAAAAACTCCTAAACACACCTTACACATGGAATATAAAACATATTAATGCAATGTAATTCTGGACAAGCATCACTATTTAAATCAATTGAGTCCGATTGACATGAAATTCCTCCAAGTCCAGCTCAATGTGCTCTATAAAAAAGCCTCTTGGACCATAAACGTCCGCCATGATGGTATTTAGCTAAGTTGCATAATGTGAAAAACAGTTAAACAGCTGACAAATGTATAGCCTCATTTTTAAAAAGAGCCCTGTAATTTCCTAAAACTGCTGGTCACTGTAGTTGTAACTAATATTACTCAAACATGAGGACAAAGAGTAATTATTGGGTTGTGTTGAGATTGAGATTCATTCACATTTGGTGCTCAAGTGAGTATTTTGGGCAACAGGACAGTGTATGCGGGATTAAGTAAAAATAAACTTTTGTGTGTTTGTTCATGGTAATAAAGGACATGTCAACCAATGCAACAGTGTGGCTCATTGATGTGTTTTTAACAACAATGGAGCTCTGTGGCACAGAGGAAGAAGATATATCAAGCTGTGAGATATATATATATATACACACACACACACACACACACACACACACACCACTAGAGTACTAGTAGATACATTCATAGTTTAATTTTGCAGAACTACAACTGTGACTGATTATAAAAAAAAATAAAATAAAAAAAAAAAGCACTCACTGCTGCTCATTTGACCTCACATGAAGAACACTGGGCTCCTCGACAAGACCTGCAAGTACACAGTAGACACAGATTCATGTAAACCTAAATCACCTGTAAGAAAATGCTAACTCAAAACCTGTGTACCTCACAGTTTGACAGACTCTTTAATTCTGGAGGAATTGATTTCTAACGAAAAAGGAGGTCCTTAACCTCATTAAATACGTACTTGTTCCTCGGTCACTGAAGATTGCGCTGAATCCTTCATCAAAAGTTAAATTGACGTTGACACCTGGATTACAGGGAGGACAAATAAGATATTCTCAATAAAGTAACAACAAAATCTGCAACACATCAAGACTGAACTGAAGTGTTAGATTTCCGTTTGTGAACAGATTAACAAACGAGACGGTGTGTTAATCAGTGAGTTTTAGAGCTCTTGGTAGGTGTATTTTTCAACTTTGAACAGAACCAGGCTAGCTGTTTCCTCCTGCTTTATGCTAAGCTAGGCTAACTATGTCTTGACTCTTTACACACAGACATGAGATTGATATCCATCTGAACATCTCCGTCTTTTGCACTTCAAAAGGGGCTGTACTCGAAATACTGAAGATAAAGTGGGCTGGGGTTGCCTCTACACAGCTCAGACTGTTCCCCGACTTGTCAAATACCGACGCTTTGTCCCAGCTCTCGGCGTCTGATTCCAGAGCCTGTTCCACCAGACTGGCAAGCAGTTTCATTCCCCAGGCTGTCAGGAAGCTCAACACCCTCCCCCTTTCTCCCTCACCTCACCTCTGCCCCCAAGAACTCTGGACCCCCCCCCCATCAGGATCAGCACCGGCATTGCACATTCCAAGATCTTTATCTTTATTTTTCTGTACGGTTTGATTTTGCCTTACATTTGCACTATTTAGAATGTATTACTGTATTGTACATATTACTTATATTTTTTTCTTTATCCTATTTGTATATATTTCTTATCTTTTACGGTTGTTGTACGTGTCCTTATTGGACCGTGGGTCAGAGAAACGTATTTTCAATTGCTCTGTATGTCTGGCACATATTGTAGAATTGACAATAAAGTAGACTTGACACTCACTGCACTAAAATTAATATGTGGCCCGGCTTTCAAAGCAAAGAATAGAGAAGTTCTTACGACACACCGACAGGGAGTGGGACTCTGCTTCGGACGCAATCCCTCCTACTTCTACCTAGCTACCTCTTCAAGCCATCGACCAAACGATCGATGGGGAAAAATAGTTCCCTTTAGATTTACTGAATCGGCCACAGAGCACAGAATGCAGCCTATCCTGCGCTGAGGGCTGACTGTAATGGCAGGTTTTGTTTTCTGGTCACTGAGCGCTGATAAATGCTTTACTTTAGGTAAAACGCTGCACCTTTTACTCCGCTGTCCAATCACAGTGGAGGGGAGGTGGGCGAAAATTAAAATTGCTGGCCACATAGACCAGCGGGTCCATCTTTTCTCCCCATGTGCTTCAGCCTTCCCTTTATCCAGAGCTTGTGCCAGCATTTTTACTTCCACTGATGTTCAGTATCATATCACCACATGCAACCAAAGCATCTTAGCTAAAACAACCCCGCCTGCTTCCAAAGTGCTGCCAGCTGGACACAGGGTTCATACGCATTTTAACCAATACTTTTCGGCAAATTTCCATGACTATGTATCCCTGAAAATGTCAGTCGACATTATACAATAAGAATAAAAATATGTGTTGAAGTTTACCCTCGGAGGTTTAACAAAAACACGAATGACAATTTATGTGGTTAATAGAGGGATTCATAATATCGCGCCCCAAATAAAACGTTGAGGTTAGGACGACGTGAAATACATTTATTAATCACATATTATTATGCTGTGTTAAAAAAAAAAATTCCATGACTTTCCAAAACTTTCTGGGTCTTTTTATGTTTCCAAAACCTTTCCAGGCCTGGAATTTGCATTTTTTTAATAACTTAACCATAACTTTTCCAGGTTTTTTCAAAACGTAAGAACCCTGTGGACATTTCTTGTTTGTTTTTTGGTGTGAAAACTCTTTGGTGAACATACAGCCTCATGAAAGTAACACCAGCTTTTGTTCAACCAAAGAGAATTTGGTTGGACAAGAGCGCATCGACCAACCGACCAGACGGTGTCAGCCCTAGACGAAATACTGTCTGGAGTCTGCCTTCTGGAAATAGGACCTGGATAGATTTTCGGTAAGGATTAGCAGTTGGTTTTTTAAAACCGTTCATAATTGAGTTCCATGGCTTGAACAAGACCCCAACACAGCCAATGTTTGTGTGTTCAATTCCAACTGGGAGCATTTATGTGGATGACGGCATGCATGTGTTGAAGAGGTTCAGTCGGCGCTGTGGAATCGTACCTTTTGGTGTGCTGATGGCTCTGTCATTCACAGCTCCTTTGGGCATCACTGGAAAGAAAAAAAAAAAAAAGACAGTGTTAGAATTAGACAGTAAAATCAAACACGCTGAAACGGAGATTAAGCAAAGAATGTCCTAAAACCTGACTCAATTAAAATTCCAATATAATAATATTCTATCTCAGAGGGTTGAATTCAATTTATTCAGCGCAATACAAAATTATTTTGAATCGAGAGACAAAGCAGGAAAATGACTCGCTAGATACATAAAACGGAGGGACTCAGCTTCCACTACTTCTGCAGTTAGTTCCAATTTTGGAGATGTTTTTACAGCAACTGTAGATATTAACAAGTAAGGATGTCCTGATCACAGAATCGGATCAGAGCCGATTTTGGCATTTTTTAACTGATCGGGGATTGGCCTCCCCCCCCATTTACCTTACTCAGATCATGTACATCAGCTTGTAGTGATCGCTGCCTTTAATCACACACGCCCTGCGCCAAAAATGCACCACTAGACTGCCTGGATGCTGGCACTTTCAAACCAACATGGCGCACGGCCACTAACCAGTGTCTGTTCGGAGAGTGTCTCGTAACTTGCCAGCCTTTGGAAACAATTAAAAAAGTCTGTCTTTCTTAGGGGGCTTTCACACCTGAAAGTCCCAACCATGGTTCATGTTTTTGTTACATTGTATACACTTGATCCGCTAAGTTTTGTCTTCACACTGCACACTAAAGAACTATACGTGACAAAACTTGCGCGCATTCACCATCACTACGTACACACTAAGCACTGAGCTATTCCTTAAAGGAGGTTCCCAGGTCTTATAACATGAACAGTTGTACAGCTGTATGGTGAGGACTGGTCTGGGGGAGGTTTCACACCTGTAATTTTGGATCAAACTGAAAAGTCCGAAAGCCCGAACCAAACGAAGTAGGTGTGAAAGCCCCCTTAGTCACCCGATTTTTACAGAAGCGGATTACTCCAGTTCTCCACACGTTATTCCCTGAAGCTGACATTGGTAAACACGAATAAAGAAAGAGGCATCACTAGGTTTAGTTTTATCAAAGATTAACTATTTAGCACAAGAGGCGTCATTAAGTTTAGTTTTCGTTGTCCAGCGAGGAATAAGGGTGGGCGATACGGACAAAAAAAAGAAGAAGATATTTTTGGCGATTTTGACAATAACAATAATTAGACGATATCCTTTAAAAATGTGTTTTTAAAAGTCTGAGTTACTTAATCACTGATGATAATAATGGGCACAATGTTGAATGAAAACAGTTATTTATTTTCTTTAAAATGCAAGTATTCAAGTAAAAACTATTCAAAGACGTACAAAATACTAATTGAACTAGTGTCGGAAGATGAAATCATAACAATAAACAAAGGGCTCTGTTCTGTAACATATTGCACATAACCATGTCGTTATTGGAAGCAGTCCTGGAGCTGGGATAGGGCCGTGTCAGGCCAGGTTTTGATAGTCCTTCTACTTGGCTGTACAGTCCTTCTGACTGGGATTTATGCTGGGATCAGGAGTAGTTGGATGTGATCTGACTGGCCCAGGTGAGGGAGAGGCTATATGCTTTCTTGATGTTAGAGTATACATGGTCTAGTGTGTTCTTCCCTCTAGTAGCACAATCTACATGCTGGAAAAAGCTGGGGAGTACAGACTTTAAGGACGCCTTGTTAAAGTCCCCTGCTACGATATGTATCCCCTCCAGGTGATCGCGCTGCAGTTTGTTCACTATGGAGCCAAACTTGTGCAAACGTTCGCATCGAGGGCTATGTGGATGGCAGTGTGCTGTTTTCGTGGTAAATAAAATGGCCTGTATATTACCGACAGGGCTTCCAGGTCAGGTGAGCAGTGCTGGGCAACAATCTTGCACAAAAATGCACAGTCCTCCTCCTCTGGTCTTGCCAGAGTTCTTGTCTCGATCCTGCCGGTAGCTAGCTCGGCCTGCTAGCTGCCGACAACAATCCACGGAGCGCCCGGTGGTCTGGCTATGTCCTCCGGGATGTTATGAGCCGCCTGGAAGGCTTTATCAGTATAGGTCCTATACTGATTAGATCAGTGTGTCTGTACTTGTATAAATAAACACCGAAAGGAGAGCTAGTAGCCGCTGCACAATCGCGCGCCGCCATCTTTGTTGACATTAGTGAATGTGTAGCGTTCCAATGCGTGTTTAAGTATTTTTTTCTAAGTAATTTAAATACTCGATAATGTCAATCTGCACATCGTTAACACAACAATGACGATATTATCATAGACGATGTATATCGCCCACCCCTAGCTGGGAACTTAAAACTGTTTATTCTTTGGTTGGAGGTGGGATCCTAAAGAGAACGGTTTTGTTAAATGTATTAAGCTTAAGACATAGTTACTTTGTTTACCTGTTTTTTGTTTTTGTTTTTTTTAAACAAATAAACAGTGTGCAGCTCTATTATCTGAGCAAATACAAGTATCGGATTGGGACTCGTATTGGTAGATATTCAATATTTAAAAAATAAATAAATAAATCGGATTGGGGGTCAAAAACACTGGTCGGGACAGTTATCTCAAGACACTTTTACAGCTAGAGTAGGTCTAGACCACACTATAATGTGTGGATATACCAAGCACATTTTTTTTCCACTTTCCTGGAGCACAAGCAGATAGCTGACAGGAATGGGAGGAGTGTGTTTCAACCTATGAAATCAAAGAAATATATATTTTTTTACACTGCACTGTAACTTCTATTATTGTATTTATGTCTTATTCTTTTATACCATGTTTTATTTTCTCTCTTTTTAATTGCTCTTTAGTGTTCAATGTAAAGCACTTTGAATGCCATGTTACTGTAATGTGCTATAGAAATCAAGTTACCTTGCCTTACAACCTCCAGCTTGTCAGTTAGTCAACAGGGCGTAGAGAACACTGGTGTGCCTGCCTTTCGGAGGAAGTGTAACTGCACGGCGATCGCTTTCGGCTTGCCATTAATATTATATTACAGCGAATGCTGCCTGCGTGGAACTTTGAAAAGTGCAAAAACACTTGCAACTGTTTAACCAGCATTGCCGTGACTAACAAACTGCCAGGTCAACGTAGTTTCCTCTGCAACTCAGCTCTCCGTGTGTGTGTCGGAACTGAGCCCCCGCTCTCTGTCAACATACAGGAAGGACAGGGGACAGGTAAGCTTGCCCTTACACTCTCAGGTACCGATATTTGGCACTGTTTAACGTGAATCGGTAGTAACGACATAATTCGGTCTGTACCCAAAAAAGTACTGATTTCGTGACCCAACCCTAGTAGGTTTATATGTTTTTAGATGATTGCAACTTCGCCATCTGTTAGTGGGGAGTTTTAGATCCAGTTCTTCAGCCCCGAAGGCACCAGAATGTTTAGGTAAGATGTTGTTGAAATATGGAAAGGTCATGAGGCTTCTGGGTATTTTTCTATGATTATGCAGAACCTGGGGGATGGAGCCTGGACAGCCCTCAAAAAGACATGGGAAAGGGATCCGAGTATTACACGTGACGATGAGGAGGTGGACAGAATCTGTAGGATTATTATAACTATGTCACACGATGTGAGGGTGCGCCTCATTCAGTTCAAGATTACGCATCGCTTCTATTAGACTCCCTTCAGATTGTTTAGAATTGGTTTGAAAGACACGCCAAATTGTTGGTCCAGACTAGTTTAATGATAGCCAGACAGATTATTTTAAGAAGATGGAGGAATAAAGGGGCACTGTCAATTCAGGAGTGGGCCTGTGAGATGGCTAGGGTGACAGTGTTAGAAAAAATGTCATATAAACAATTTGCCGGATTGGAAGTCTATACCAGAAAAAGGGGAAAGTACCTGAGCTTTCTGGAGGGCGCCTAAGATGATCTGTGCTGGAGAGAGACGTATCTGATGGGCTTATGGTGTTGTCATTTATACATATGTTTATATGGTTTATTGTCGATTTTGTTATTTCGTTGTATGGTCTTGAATTTTGTAGTTACAGTTACTCATCTTTTCTTGATTTTTGTTTCGATGGGTGGCGGTAATATGTTCATGTTGCAAATTGTATGTTTTGTACATTCATTAAAAAATTGTTTATCACAAAATAATGTGCAGTTGTCTTCCCACCCACCCACTTTCAGAAATTACTTGTAAAATGTGTAAATACAAAAATTGATATAATAGCCTTTCATATTGCAAATATGTTAGCAAACCCATTAAATCCGCTGGATTAGAATGAGATGATCCGTTTAATTCAATTGATTTGGTTCTTGAAGGGAAAAGCACTTTTAAATTCAGTGTTTGGTTTATTCTTTTTCTGGGTGTTTTGACCTCTGACCTCTGAAATCCTAACTAAAAGTTACACCATTGCTGTTCTCGTGAAAGTTCAGTTTCTTTAAATATGTAAATTGTAGTTTTAACCTCCAGTGACGTACCTGTTCGTTCCAGAGCGATTGACTGAACGTGTTCCTCCTGCCTGGATCTGTGCACATGCCTGATAACAAACGAGAGAGAGAGAGAGAGAGAGAGAGAGACAGAGAGAGAGAGAGAGAGAGAGAGAGAGAATCTTACAAAGTGGAAGTGGACTGGGCACCCTGGAGACTGAGTGTAGACGCCTATAACTGCAATGTCCCTGATTCAACTGTTGCATGTCATACTCCCTCTCTCTTCCAATGTTTCCTGTCTGTATCTGCACTATGAACTAGGGGTGTCACGATTCTCTAAATCCACAATTCAAATTACATTTGATTTTAAGGTCACTATTCGATTTAAACCTCCCTCCCCCCGGCACTACACTGGCGGCTACATTGTTGTTAAACTATCAAGTCTTGATCATATAACTGTAAAAAATAGTTGTCATGAAGGAGGAACTTCTAAAGCTCTGGAGACAAAACCGTTTTTTCTATGGGGATTGACTTCCTTTTGGAACCATGTTTTTGTCACATGATGACCTGAAGTTTTGGGCACTTCCGCATTGGCTTCATTGTTGAGCACCAGAGGTTGCCGCTTGGTCTTGCTTTGTAAAGATTAACAGATTGTTGTTTTGGTCATTTACATACTTTAAAAAGATAGGCTGTAAGTTTCCAAGTGTGATATAACCTCCATATATTTTTTGGAATGTACCACACTAATAGCCTGGCATGGACACAGAAGCAGGAAAAACAATGGCAGCCGGGTCACAAACCGGCTGCACTGTTTAGCTGCCAAATTACAGCTAAACAGTGCACTAAAATGTGTTTCTGAAACCATTTTCGGCAAGAAATAGGCAATACAGTAACAGAATCTTGATTCATATTTGATCTCAACCGCCTTGTTTGACAGATTGTGAGCCTGGTGCGTTGCGCTGGACAGAGAATGCCAGTTACGTCCAGTAAGTATGTTTAAACATGACGCTCCTCTGTCAGTCATTGTCTTAAACCCGTCCCATGTGTGATAAATGGTTGTGTTTTGGAAATTGGTTTTAATTTGAATGGATGAGAGGCCAGACGTACCTGCCAGAACAAAAGAAACATGAGCTGGTAGATTTGCCTCGTTTTCAGGCTACTGCACTATATGGTCAAATTGAGTAGTAGAAGAGTACTTTACAAGAGCCTGCGAGAAGCCACCAGATCCTTCTCTAGAGGAGGATGGAAGAGTTAATGTTCCCAGTCAAATATATTTGTTTATGATGCCTGTGAATATGCCCTGCCATATTTGTCATGCTGCCTGTGGGGGCATATGGTACCTGTAGGATAGCCTACAAACTGGACTGTTTGCAAAACTCTCCAGTAAAGGCAAAATAGTACCACACCGGGGATTTCAGGGAAGCAGAAGGCCATGGTATTCCAAAAGTGCAGCAGCAGGCTACCGCTAAGCTACGTTGTGCTATCTACACATGTCGGTTTCTTTTAGAAGAGAACAAAAAATGACTGGGAGAATCGCCGAGCCTGCATTTTTGATCGATTTAAATTTGTGACTCCCCTACTATGAACCATCTGGCGTAGTCCTTTAACTTCCTTGGTATATCCAAGCTGAACTGTTCAACTACACCTGAATACAATACTGAAGTCTGATTTCAGTTTGAGCAAAATGTAAATGCTTCAGTCTGCAATTATGTAATGATTATTGGACACATTAAGCCACTGAACTGAACTCTGTGACCGACTAAAGAAAATGGATAATCAATGGTCATCAATCAAAGGACAACAAAACCCTGCAGTGAATCCTTCGTATCGACCAGCTGCTGGGATGGATACCTACCTGTCAGTGTGTACCAGCCTGGCAGACATGGGGTTTGGACGTGGCAGCTGTGGTGTGGCAAAGTTAAACGGGAGGAGGGGCCTGGACTTGATGGGAGAGCCCTGGACTGAACACTGAGGAAAGAGCAAAATCACCATTTCAACTTTACTGTCTTGACTGAGGAGAGCTCCGATACACTGGCCTAGAAAATCAATCAATCAATCAATCATTCTTAAACATTATAAAAATAATGCTTCCAGAAACAAAACTAAATAAATCACAACAGTGAATGTAATATTATCATGCATTGTATTTATTTTTCATTCAATCTAAAAAGGTGCTATATACACGTCATTCAGAGTATGGGCCGGGATTGCATGCCTTGCTCACGAGCACATTGGCAGTGCCCAGGAGGTGAACTAGAATCTCTCCAGCTACCAGTCCACACTCAGTACTTCGGTCTGTACGGGGACTTGAACCAGCGACCCTCCAGTTCCCAACCCAACTCCCTAAGGAACTGAGCTACTACCACCCCTAATTTGTATTAAATCCATTTTTAATGCCTTTTTGTGTACTTCTGCACTAAATTTTCATGTTTGAGATAAAAGGAGTTTACCTTGAAAAAGAATTAGTAGCCCTAAGTTCTGTGTACGTCTGAATCAAATGGTTACACTGGTACCTTTTTAAAATCTTGTATTATGTTTTGTCAAATAAAATTGGAGGTCTCACCAGTCGATAAAAGCTAGTCCATATCTTACCCATGTCTAAATGGGCCAGATCTGGAATCAGTCTACTGGGTCATTTGATAAAATTAAGAGTGAGTATAATCTTGGTCAAGAGGATTTTTGGTTTTCATTATTTCTTCCATACTTATCTAGACCTGGAAATTACTAAAAATCTAACTCTTTTCCGTACTGCGTAGGAATATATATAAAAATATTGTATAATATTATAAATACACATTTTGTATGTAGTGTGAACTGACCTGTGTAGTTGGAGCCATGGCTTCTCCTGTCAAGCTGCAGTTGTCCATCTGCTTCTCCATCTCTTTCTCCTTATCAGCCATCTTCAGAGCAAACTCCACCTCAACTGCCAGCTGCTCATCGCCAGGGAAAAAGTCCTTGACCTTGTTACGGTAGTCTTGCATGGTCACCTGATGGGAACAACGGCATCATTGAGTTTAGTTCGATTATCTTTATTGTGACTATAGCCGTTTTCCAACCAAGTACTTACAGGAACGAGGTTAAAGGAACAGTCCACTTCTAAACAGATACACTAACTACTCTCCCCCAAAACCGGTTTTTCCAATTGCATTCGCACTGGCCAAGTGGCCATAGGGACTGGTAGGAGGGGTAAGGGAGGGATGCAAGTCTTTATAGCGCTAAAAATCAGAAAACAAATACACCAAAAAAAAGTATGAACTAAATACTAAATCTAATGTATATAGCATATTTTTCATAATTTAAACAAGTCTCCTGAAGAGAAATGGGTATCGTGCCTGCAAGTTTTTGTCAAGCCCGCAGGGCACACTTGTGGAGTTCAACTCCGAAAAGACAGTTAACCACAGGTTCCTGTTAATCTTATGATGGACATGTGTTGTGATATTTAAACAAATGATCCGTCAATAGCGAAATAAAAGCCTCTTATTTTCGAGAGCGGTCTGAGAGACTCTGAGGGTCTCTGAGCACGACCGCCCGAGCGAAGAGCTAGTGGCCGGGGCTTTCGCCTGCTGGCTGTCTCCTCACTTCATGGAGCTTCTCAACTCCGAAAACTTTGAAGCAAATTGTCAATTCGGCATCGATTTTCGCAAGACTGCCTATATTCAAAATCTAAACAGTTGGTTTCTCGCCTAAAACGTTGACAGAAGTGAATTTAGTGATGAATAAGATGGCAAAATGTTAAAATTGCCCCGTTGTTGGTCTGTCTGTACCGGAAACCCGACACTTGTTGACCTAGGTTCCTATGCTGAAAAGGGAACAGTGAAAAGAGCCTGCCCTGAAGTAGGAGCTGAAAGAGTTACAGGAACTGTGGCCAGAGGGACTTAAAAATCCCCAAATTGGTCCAGTCGGAACACGAGAAAAAAAGGATTCTAGGAATTTTATGTTCTAGGAACTGCAAAAATCCCTCCAGTCGGAAAGCGGCTTATAATTGCCACTGTTCATCACACCCCCAACCGGCACCGTCAGACACCGCCCACCAAGAGCCTGGGTCTGTCCCAGGTTTCTCCCTAAAAGGCAGTTTTTCCTCGCCACCGTCGCACTAAACGCTTGCTCTTGTGGGAATTTATGGAAATGTTGGATCCTTGTAAATTATAGAGTGTGGTCTAGACCTACTCTATCTGTAAAGTGTCTCAAGATAACCTTGTTTTGATTTGATACTATAAATAAATAGGAGTAAAAACTAGAGATTCACAGATAGACCGGCCGGTGACCGGAATTGGCCGGTTTTCACGTGCTCGGCCATGACCGGTGACCGGCAGGTCAGTCTGATATATGCTGATCACTGCTACAACTGACAACAAGTTATACGAGTTACAGTTTTCAAGGACGCACGCACACACGGACGCGACAGCACAGTCTCTTTTTCCTTTCTCTCAACTTTTCCGCCGTTGTCGCGCGTACCCGCTCGCGGTGTGAAGCACATGTCGGCGCTATTCTCACACATGTAGGGAACCTCATGAATTAACCTGCAACATGTCAGCTGTTTGGACATTCTCCAGCGTGTGTGCAGAAGATAACAAGTTTGCAATATGCAACACCTGCAAGGAAAAAGTAGGGCGTGGAGGGACGACACCAAAAACCAAAATCACATTTTTTTTAAGCGAAAAGAAGGAAATGGTTGCAACGTTGCTCTTTAGATGTGTGTGAATTTCCCACACCAGGAGTACTTTATATAGTTCTATTTAATAGTGATCCATTATCTGTTCAAAAAATGTTCTATGTTCTGTGCAAAATGTTCTATTAAAGAAAAGATAGAAAATAAATATTTGTGTGTGCTGTAAAGTGGTTAGAAAAAATGAAATCCGAATCGGCTAAAATCGGTATCGGCTGGCCTAACTCAATGGAAATCGGAATTGGCCTAGAAAATTGTAATCAGTGCCTCTCTAGTAAAAACTCCTTTGTTCTCTGTGCAATAACACTGCTTAATTTGCGCATGTAATTTTAGAATTACAGAGATTGCTGCTGTAGTATTGTGTAAAATTGTGCAAAATTGTACAGGAAACAGTTTTGTACTTTATGTTTTTGTATTCTTGTCTTTTTGTTTATTTGTACATTTTGTATGTTTGTCTTGCACTCCTGACTACAGTTCAAGTTTCCCATCTGGTATAATAATATGACTAAACAGAACTGAATTAATCAAATGAATAAGCAGAAAGCATCCACATGTCCATGCTGTGGTCTTACCTGAAGGTAGGACATGAGTTCTCTGAGCACAGGAGAGCGTTTCTGCTCCAGCAGACTCTTCAGGCTGATGATAAGAGGAACTGTGTTCTCTATGAAGGCCTTCTTCTGGACCTGTGGATTAGAGCGGTTAGCTTAATTTGTATTGATAGCAGACCAATTAGCAAGCAAGCGTGCAAGCTAACATTAGCCACCAGCTAAAACCACAATATATGTCACGTCACCTTTCAGATGTTTTCAGCACCGGGGGGAAAGGGCTTTGTTGTAACGTTACTTCGCAGGTGCGGGTGGCTGGCTGAAATTCCGTGGCGGGGGAGATGTCCTATGGCCGATGTTGTGCAGTAGAGCTCCCCGCCTTTCGGAAATATCTCCCCCTTCACTTTTTTGTAATCATAACTAGTTGTTTTGATGCCTTAACGTAGCGGTCGTCACCGCAGGACAAGTTACCTTTTGTTGGCTAAATTGAACTGTAAAGACAGCTAAACGTGAACATTAAAATGTCAGCATCGTTAGCACCCATCGCTGGAGTTTGTGTTGGCTGGGATTCAGATCGCTGTAATGATAGTGGCTGGGTGCTAGCTGGCTGGGGGCTAACGTTAACTATGTGTCCCCAGGCTGTTGTCCACTCTAATCCCATAAGCTGGATCGATCGATATTGAAATGTATCAATAAATTAGGTCTGTAATACTATGCTGCGAAGTGGCGTGTCATTAGTGAAAAAATTATGCATGTGGCAGAAAAAAAAAGCTGTACTACGAGTACAATTCTGTAAAATTGTATGATTTACAATTATTCTCGAACGTCCGTATCGCGGTGCATCGATGCAATGATTCATATCAACACCCCCAGTAACTAGAGGGGTCAAAGGTTATATGATGCCACTGACCGGCAACCAAACGACACGTTCCGTGTCATTGAAATAAAATTTCAGATTTCTCTGGGGTTTGAACATTGTTGAAAACATTTGTGATAATGTAGTACAAAACTCAAATATCTACATACCTGCAAACTCAGAAGGGCTGAAAAAGGTGACATCTCTTCTCCCCCCCAAATAAAAACTCTTCGGATCTACACGATTCACGTGGATGACATTTTCCCCATTCAAAACGGCGATTTTCGCCGAAAAGCGACTAGTTTGCAGGTATGTTGTCTTATGTTGTTTTTAGACATTTAAATGCAGAAATATTAATTATTTTAGCTTAAGATAAAATACAATTTCAGTTACACTTTTGATAGGACACATGTTTAAGCAGTTTGAAAAATATTCCTATATGTATATAATAATTTTTCTGCAGCTCATTCTGTTAAAAAAATCGTTCCGTGAAGTTAAAATCTTGAATCATAACAAATCGTAAGTTGATTGCCGTAAATGACGTTCTTGCCATCTAACCGAGAGCTATACGTAGGGTTAATATTAGTTTGGTCTCTCTGCGTTCAGTGGACAGACCGGTCCAGGATGTGCTAATGTTAACTTTGCACAGGGGCTTTAGGTGGAGGGAGGTAGATAGCCAGACACATGACTCCTGGTAATTCCAAAGTAGTCTTACTCAAATGTTGTGTGAGCTTAGCTGGCTCGCTAATGTTAACTACCGGTACGCCTAAATTCACACCTAGTTTTTCTTTTTTTTTTTTTTTAAAGATGTAGAGAGCGTGTGAACCTAGCAGCAGGTCAGACTACTGAAGGACTGTGTGCCGTCACCAAGGCCAAGCTAGTTGTGGCTGGATGGTCAGTAAATCCCTCCAAATTGTAGGTTGGCTGCTTGTTTTCTATTTCAACACGTGTTATATAGAGAAGATGTGACATATGGGTGTGGAGGATTGGAAGTTGTGGGAAATTAAAGAAATTAAAGTAGAGTAACGAGTCATGTAATGCTACTACAATTAAAGTCGTAAAGGGATAAAATTAAAAATGGATAAGTAATGGATTACAAGTAACTTGGCCAACATTGCTTACCTGCGACACCACCTTCTTCTGTGCGGCCTGCAGGACAACCTTAGCCATAGTGGCCATGTTCTCCTCCTCAGGTTCCTCCCCTGAAGCGCCCCCTGCTGGAGTAGATATGGCCTGCAGCTTCATCTCCTTCAGACTCAGGATGTTGAAGGTCTCTGATAAAATTTCAGCCCCATCTGCATCCAAAGGAAGCTCCTTGTCTGCAAAGCATGCTGGGATAGGAAAAGAGGTTACAAGTTTTTTTTGTTTTTTTTTCTCTCTAGGAGCAAATTGGTGGTTAACAGTCTAGAATTCACAAAGAAAATGGGTTAAGATGCCCCAAGATGTTTAGTGTTCATTAACAAACTTTAATAAAGAAGAATTTCAGTTAATTTTATCACTTAAAAAAAATCATCACCAAAGAAAGAAAAACATTTAGACCACACAGAGCTGGAAAAGGAATTGGTGGTTTTATGCATGAGAAGCTTTCCAGCTTTGGTTAACTTCTCAATCTACACACATGTTCACCTAAAACGGTCTGGTTGATCTTGAGACTGATGTTGAAGCGCTGGGTGTCCGTGAAGTGCTCCAAAAGAAAGCGGTAGATCCGAAAACGCTTCTCGCGGTGCTGAGCTCCTTTCAGGGAAAATTGAGCCTTTTCTCTGCATAGATTTAAAAAAATAAGCCAAAAAAAAATAAAAAATAAAAATACATACAAAAAGTGTCATCTGGGTAAATGATCAAAAGCAAAATGAAGTCTAATGTGAACTGGATGACAGAAACTATATCCACACAGCTTCCTACCTCTCACTTTGAGGGAACTTGTTGTAGGACTTGTGTTTGTTGTAGGAGTTGAAGTGAAAGATGCACTCGATGAAGTGCTGGCTGAACATTTCGGAGTTCTTCTTCAGCAGCAGGTGGACCAGGCAGTATTCACACAGACTGGGACAGGAAACAGGAGGCACTTAGGTTTGATATTATGGTGGATTTCTGTAGGTGCTCAGAGCAATATTAGATCAGAGCGCTGGGTGTTTGCTCATTTGTTCATGTTCATACTATAATCTTTGTCTTGGACATTACAATGGTAAAAACTGTCACTGTGCTTGTTGTACATTCTACCTAGACCCCAAAAAATAAATACACATATGCTCCTTATTACAGGCGGTTCTCATGAACCAGTCGTACATATACTGTAGCTACGAAAAGTAAAGCACTGTAATCCATATGTATTCAACAAATGTATTGCTGTATAAACCACATTAACGGCTATAAGAACGCTGTGGACCGCGTAGGGAGGAGGTCCCTAAACTTAACTGTCGTTGCATGACACACATTTTTTTTATGGGTTGAACTCAACTGCCACGGCCCCTGAAAGTACCGCCATCTCACGGTGCTCTGTACCTGTCTCAAAGTCACCTTTTGTCGGCTAAACCCAGCTAGCAACGGCCTCTGAAACGGCCAATAGCGCATGCTTTATAGCCGGCTCCCAGTAACGTAGTGTCGGCTAAACTCAACTACCAACGGCTGCGGATAGGACCGCCAGCGTCACGTGACCGGGTTGGTCGCCTAATTTCGTAGGATATCATATGAGTTGGTGTGCATATTTTGTTTCTTGCTATATCATACGGACTTGTTCATGAGAAAGAGTTGCTTATTATCATGTCATGGATATCCTTCAAAACTGCCATTGTGATATTACAGCCCTATGCTATGTTTTTATTTTGGAAAAATCATACAATGAATCATGCATTGCATACTAGAGAGCCACAGAACAGGATGTTGCTGCTGATTTCCCAAACACTGCACACTACATTGCCTACAGGTATCTTAAGGTCAACATAGTTTTAAAACCAGATGATTATATGTTAAGTCCTAAAATTATTTTCTTATTTATCACCTTTCTATCTATGCAGTGTGGTTTACCTGGCGATGGCAGGGACTGGGTCAACCAGCGCCACCATGAAGCGAAAGAAGAGGGAGCCCTTCCATTTCACGAATTCCTCCTAGAAATAATTAAGAAAGGCGATTATAGATATACAATGAAAACACACCCTGCTTAAAGATTCCCAGAGCAGCCTAGTAGCATGAAGGAAGAATGCAGAGTCGATCGATGATTGCTACTGGAGCACTATTGTTTTTGTTCTCATTACGACCCAATTTGGTTGGCATAACCCTCAGACTAATGTGATGTTAAATTGCAAAGCAATAGTCTATACAATGATGTCATAGGTCATGTGAAAACATGCCAGTTTGAGTCAAGTCTTCCTAGAGGATTGAACAGATCTCTCTATATTGGAGAAAAGAATTTATGCAGTTATGCATACGCACAAATCCTGTTTTTGCCATTCTGCACGTGGTCTGGATCTTTGCATTTTTCACGATAAGTTCTGACACTTCTCACATAATCAAATGCGCGCAATCTGCTTGGACCCTGATAATTGCCACTAGCGTTTGTTGGTATATGAAGTCATCTGAAAAAAAAATACCCATAACGGTTGTATTTGTGGGTGCAAAAATAGCTTCGGACATAATTATATATGTTGATATCATCCCTTTTCTTTTTTTTATGAAACTACAATGAAATAAATGTTTCAAATTATAGCCTAGTGAAGAAGAATGTGTAGAAGAGTTCCTACCTGGAGCAGGTTGGTCAGCATGATGAGGGTCTGCTCCCTGATGACAGCCTCATTGTCCCGCAGACAAGCAGAGATGTTGGGGATATAATGATCCACGATATTGGTGTATCGAACACACAGGTCACACATAATCACAACCACATTGTTGCGCACGGCAACCTCTGGGCCAACCTCTAGTTCTCTGGCAAACACCGGCAGGTACTTTTGGACGAGATCCTCATGCTGCAGACACAGTTTACCTAAACCAGACGCCAACGGAGAGGAAATGTTAAGAGGATTGCTTCGAGGTTACTGTCCAAGTTAGGTGTCATCTTGGACAATGTCGCCCACCCACTCCATGACGTGTGAGTCAAGCACAGGAATCAATGGGTCTTATTTCACTCCTGTCAGCAGCTATAACCCCATAATTTATCGTTTCTGTGCAATAATCATTTTTACTTTGGCATTAATACTGTACATTTCATACCTGCAAACTCAGAAGAACTGAAAAAGGTGACACATCACCCCCCCACCCCCCGAGAAGAAAATAAAGGGAAAACACAACGTTTTCATGGTGCTAAAACGATACTGTATTATTATATTGTGTATTGCTAAGGCCACAGGGTCAAAATTAAATGATTTATTAAAAATGGAATAACAATAACTTATTTCACCAGTAAATTACTGTTAAACGACAAAAACAACCACTGGATGGGAAAGGGGAATTTTACAACAACTTTGAATGCAGCAGGAGGCTGGCAAGGTGAATTTCAAGTGAACGCAACATCTGTGTTGTTTTTCAGACAACGGCTCTACAGGCTGTTGGAATCCTCTCCAGTGAAATACAGACACACTTTTACACCGTTTAGCTGTCAGCATTTTAACCGTGTTTACTCCAGCTGCTAGCGAACGGTAGGCTAACGTTAGCTGCTGTCAGGTGTAGTGTTGACCAGCGTCCCGTGCGGCGATGTTTCAGTTCCCTCTAACGTCAGTTTTCGGAGCATCAGAGAGAAGCTTAGGCATTTAAGTGGCACCTAAATAAGGCACCGAAATCCGCGTTGCTATTCGGTCCGGCAGAGAACGGTCGTTAAGACACCGGTGCCGTATTAGCACCGGGTCTTGGACCCCCCCAAATAAAAACTCTTCGGATCTACACGATTCACGTGGATGACATCCACATCCCCATTCAAAACGGCGATTTTTCAAAATCGACTAGTTTGCAGGTATGACATTTAAACCAATATTCTTATTTATACTGTTATTGCATTTTGACAAACTAATCATAGATCCTATTTTCAGCATTATTATTATTATTATTATCATCATCTTATTATCGTTTTAGTCCTTTGTTTTGTTTTTCTGTTTCTTTTTATAAATATAAGCCATTACAGGTTTCGACCACACTCTCACATGCATATTATATTTCTTCAATGTGAATTGTATTTATGTGTGTGAAACAAAAACCAAAAAATGTGACCCAATTTTTACCTGGGGATCAAAGTATTGCTGATTCAGATTTTTGAAATGTATGAGACAGTAGAAATGCATGGTAGTTAAGGCTATTAACCATGTTTATCATATAGAGGAGGCAGATATAAACAGAGAAGAACAGGTTACCTAAAGCAATGACTCCGTGAGCTCTGACTCTGGTAGGTAGAGAGTTAGCTTTGAACTGGGACAGAGGCAGTGATGCTGGCAGCTCATCCCCGCACTCTGTCAATGACCAACATAAAGAACAAGTCAGCCATGTTACCAACAAAGTAAACTAAGTTACCTACAAAGTACAGAAATGTAAACCAGGTTTGAGGTCATTTAGAAATAGCTAAAACAGTGTTTTTCAACAGATTTTTACACAGTAAAATGCTTAGCATGCATCTTGGTCACAATTTAAAATAAAACCTATGACTGACTATCTCTCTCTATATCTATATAAATATATAACATAAAACTTGTTTTTTTTAAACGGGATTTCCTTTATCGTATTTCATTTAGTCTGAATCCTGGCTTAATATAACTCAACCTGGGCCATATTTAGACTTTTAAAAAGGGCTTGCAAACACCTGACACGATTTTACCACAATTGACTGTAATGGGAGCACACCTGATAACACCACTACTCTCACCAATTCTCATTCTTCTAACCTCCAAACCAGGATAACAATATTGTATCACAGTATCTCTGTTCTTAGATGTCCATCCTCCCTACCTGCCAGTTTGTCAGAATGTGTTGTGAGGACAGATTCCACCAGCAGCACCGTCCTCTTGCTAACTTTGGCAGGACAGTTAAGTGATGCCACACCCAGAGTGTGGAGGTGTTTTACCTAGAAGAGAGAGCATTTTCAGTTAGATTACAAGCACAGCTATCCCACACCTGAGATGATGCAGCACCCTGAGACAAAAAAAGAGTGATGTGCACATCCACACTAATTTACAAACAACTTTAGTTTCAGTCCTCCGTCGAGACCATAGACTGTAAAAATAATGGACGTAGCATCAGTGACGTCACCCTTTGGTTTAGGGATGTCACGAGAACCGATACTTCGGTTCCAACTCAGTACCGAACTTCTGAAAACATGCCGGTACAAATTTTTCCAGGTACCGGGGGATGCAATCCTTCCCGACCCGACGGGGGCAGTATATACGCCTAACGTTAAAAATGTTCTAGCCTGCCGCTAAATGCTGAAGAAGAACACTCACCAGCACGGAAAAACAGCGAATAGCCCCTCATCTCCCTGTACGGCTTGACTGCATTCAGCTTCTGGCTTGTACATCTACGGCGGCGGCTTTCACGACTTCACCTTGAACTCCCAAACCGCAAGTGAGTCTATTTCTCTCTGCCGTTGTCTAACACAACCTAACGTGTGCTCTGATAGCGCTTGTTTTAACGGACCTCTATAACATTTTTACAACTTTAACCAGCCCGGTTCTTTGTGAAAAACAACAATGGCAGAGAGAAACAGACGTATCTAAACATGCTTGCTGTCTGGGAGTTCCGGGTGAACTCATGAAAGACAGTACCGTACGCTGGCTGTGTGATGACGCCAGGCTTCAAAGCAACGGGCTGTGGGGTCCAGAAGACTGAAGTTTTCATTTTTGTAAATCACGCTCTCCTTGCCCCCCTTCACACCATAACAGAAAGTTGAAACTAAAAGAAAACACTGAAAGAAGAGTGACCGTTTTCAATTCAATTTTATTTATAGTACCAAATCATAACAAGAGTTATCTCTAGACACTTTACAGATAGTGTAGGTCTAGACCACACTATAATTTACAAAGACCCAACAATTCCAGTAATTTAGTCTGTACCATAGGCTGTAAAAAATAATGGCCGAGGCTTCTGGGTCAGTGACCGTATTGTCAATTTTGGCAACCAAAAGCCGATGCCTGGTGGCCAATTCGGCAACCACTTTAAAAGTTAGCGTTGAGCCCTGTGGTGTTCCGCAAGGTTCGATACTTGGGCCACTGTTGTTCAGCCTATATGTTAATAATCTGCCTTTGGTTTGTCCTGACGTAAAGAACCAGTTATATGCAGCATACAGTATAACTGTAGCTGTAGATACACAGCTGCACAGAGCAGCAGGCTGCTTCAAAACATATCAGTGCAATGAACGATATCATAAGATGGCTTGACAAATCATGTCTTAAGTAAGTAAAACTGTTAGTATGTTCTTTTCAAAGCGACCATGTAGCAATCCAGACCCAGATATAAATGATATCAGGGAAAAACTTATAAGTTGTGTCTAAATACAAGAATCTGGGTATCTGGATTGATTCAAATCTCTCCTTCAGATCTCATTTAAAAAAGTATATGCAAAAGAGTTAGATTTAATTTAAGTAACCTTAGATTTGTCTGACAATCACTCAGCTTTGAAACTACTATGATATATATGGATGCCATGATTATCTCGCATTTTACATATTGCTTGACTAGCTGGGCTCAGGCTAACAAATCCACAAGGAAGCCACTTGAAACTATACAAGCGTACTCTCAAAAGTCTAGCTCAGAAACCCAATAGCTTTCACAGCTGTCAAATTTGAAATAGTGCTCTCACAGTCGTTTATTTGCTTTACTACAGTTTTTAGATGGATTGGCTATTCAGCAGATAGCTGACGCATGGCGACGGTGCGGAACACATCGCAAAAACTAGGGCAACGGGCCATTAAAGCTGACTTTGAACCTGCATGGGAAAGATCTTACCATCAGCTCCTCATTGAAGTTCTGGGCTCCATTTTCACTCAGGATGATGCCAGCTAAATAGGCCTCGCAGACCGACACCAGCTCACCACAGTGGTGGTTTAGAAAAGCCTGAACAGAATAAATCACATAACATGTCAAACTACAATGGGAATTGGGGTTGAGTTATACTTTGGCTAAATCATGATGTAGGACAGACGCTGATATGATGAACATCATATTGAGAGAATATGAATATTGGCTGATGAGTTGTGCCTGCTCCGTGCTGGAATTTTACAAGTATAAAGCAACCTAAAACATTATTGAGGAGCATTAAAACAGTTAAAAGTTTAAACCTTACACTGAGTCATCATTTAAAACATATCATCATCGATCAAATTGACACTGGTCAAGCCCCAGAACATAAATACTTAAAGTGGGCATATGCTTTTCCGTATTTTCTGTCATATCTATGTTATGTCGGATTTTCATGTTAAACGTGGCCAAAACAATTCAAATAATGGGAGGTAAACATATTCTAGACAAGTGAGCTAAAACGATAACATTTCCAACTGTTCTGAACACTCCGGTTTAAACGTTTTTTTCTGCTCTCGGCTGAGTGTTAAGCAACACTTAGCCGAACTTCTCCGATTGGTCATCGGCTCAAGGTAGGCAGGACTGGAGTTAGATACTAGATAGATAGATAGATACTGCGACGTTAACATTGTAGTAGTAAAACAGTAAAATATGTCATCTTAGCTGCCAATGTTATTAAATTCTCCCCCATTCCAGGTCACATTACTCCTGAAACATTTTGTCTATGTAGTATTTGATTTAAAAGCCTTAATCTGCGATTATTCTTGACTGTAGAAAATGCTGCTATACTCTATTAGTGTTCACTGGTAACAATAGTAGCTACATGTTAACGGCAATAAACAATGTCATCTTGGCTGCCAATGTTGTTAAATTCAGTATTCAGGTTCAATTCAGGTTCAGTAGCCTTTATCTGCGATTATTGACGTAGAAAGTGCTGCTTCGTTTCATCACAATCTAACGTTAGCATACTGCTAACTATTAAGTAGCTGCATGCTAACGCCAGATAGCTGTTATCTCGGCGGCCAATGCTGGTCAATTTCGGGTCACATTACCGCTGGGACGTCCGGTTCTGTAGTATTTGGTTTAGAAGCCTTTATTGGGAATTTTTCACGGTACAAAGTCCTGCCACATACTCTTTTGCAGTAGCTCCAGCTGGACTGGAGCAGAGCAGAGATTCAAGGAAACACGCTGGCCAATAAGAGCAGACTGGGCTTTCTCGGGAGGGGTTATTAAAGAGACAGGCGCTCCTACAGAGCATCTCATACAGAGGGTGAATACGGGTGCAGCAGCCATGGGCAGTATGAGAAAGTGTTTTTTGAACATTAAAAGCATGTAAACATGTTCTAGTAGAATAACAAAATACAAGTATGAACCTGAAGATGCTATGTAATAGTTTAAAAGCTGCCACAATTTATTTGTTTCTTTTAATTTAACGCCAAAACTTTCTTTACAGAGCCGTTTTCCAAACTATGGCCTTTGGTTTACATTTTGCATCCTAACATTTCTAATTATGAAACGATGCAGAAAAAAAGCTTGATTACAGTGCTGCCTTACTGTATACCAGCAGTTTTAAAGTGAAAAGGCAAGATCACCAACCTGAGTCTCTTTGATGTTTTCACTGCGGCCATATTGACAAAGAGTCTCTACAGCTGCACAGATCACCTCCAGAGACAAAGTAAAAGTCTTCAACCAAGACATCAGATCATCTAGAGAGACAGATGGTTGTTTACATACAGAAGACCGTAAATTGCGTCAAACAATGCCTATGTTAAAAAAATGTCACCGCAGAATAAAAATGTTTAGAGCTAGAACAAGAAACAGCTTGTCGTTATAGCTAATATAACCCTTCATGACAACTGTACAGGGGGTGAAAAATTATATTAAATTAAGCAAGAAATTATTTTAATGCCCAGATAGACATACATACATTAGGTGGCGTGGCTTGTCCATCCCCATATGGAAGCTGTGTCAACATATCACTCCAATTAACAGCAACGGCCTCTTAGTATAATAACCTAGATATTGCCCAATATCAGACTGAATTTGTCATGTTAAAGTAATGGACTAGTTCCAGGGAATCTTATACACACTTACACTCTTGTTGTTAGTTGACATAATAACTGGCATGTATAAAACTAAGTAAACTTGTTTCAACATTATAGTCGACTATTCAATCCATTATCAAACAGTCTACAAATAAGATTAGATTAAAATAGGAGAAGTCTGGAATTGTCAACTCTTGAGGAAGAATGGTTGAATATGTGCACTGTACAGTCTACTTCCACCAGGTTGGTCTTTGGAGAGGATTCTGTTGGCGGAATATGATTGTATACTTTATAAACCCCAAGTCAAAAAGTGTACAGACAGGTTTGATGGGAAGGGGCCAATGTTGGAGGAAATGTGGAGAACAGCTGGCAGCTCATTTCCATATATTTTGGAGCTGCCCAGCTGTTCGTCATATTGGCAGGAGGTAATACAGAACATTTCTGGTCATGGAATAGACTCTTCCTTTTCTACAACCTATTTGGGCAATATTGCAGCTAATTTATTGGGGCGAGACAAATCTACTAAGATATTGTTAGCAGCTAGCAAGAGAGCTATAACACGAAAATGGTTACAGACCTAATCTCTAACAAAGACTGACTGGATAGATATTGTGACAAAGATGTTGAAACCAATGTATTGACAAAAACATGCCAACATGATTTGCTCACTCACTGTCCTTCAGCATATAATGAAGTCATTGTGGATTTTTGTAAAGCTCCACTTTTGATTTTCATTAATTTTATTTTATTTTTTTTTACTTCCGCCGAGGTTATGATTTTGCCCGTCAGTAGATGCAACAAGCTGTTACAGAGAGTGCCACAGGGTATCAAGAGTCATTCTGCTGCTGCAGCATAGATGTCAGGAGTCAGTAGGCGTTTGATTAAGGTAGCCTAGATGGTATTAGCACCCATGTGTCAGTAGTCAACAATGCTATTTGCACCCAGTTTCGTTGCCTAAACCTAGCCAAACTGTGAAAATAATAAGTCAGCTAAATGTAAAAATAGGTTTATCATGGGAGGGACAGTCTGTGTTTGACCCAGTCATCCACTGGGATCTCCTGCACGATGCTCTTTATACTACTATTAGGGTGGATGGCTCTCTGTCAGAACAGCGCTCCTCAGGGCTGTGTCCCGTCCCCGTTGCTGTACATTCTTTACACCAATGAACGTAGAAGCCAGCACGGGGACAGGGACATCCTGAAGTTCGCTGATGACACGGTCATCATCAGCCTGCTCCGTAAAGATGAATCTGAGCATGGGCCAGTGGTGGATGAGTTTGTCCAATGGTGTGATGAGGCCTTTCTCAAATTAAACGCCACAAAGACCAAGGACATTGATTTTAGAAACGTATCCCTCCCGCCATCTCAGACCTTCATTAAAAAAGGTACTGGAATGATTTTGTGGAGACAGATGCTCTTTTCTCCTCCTCCGTATTTCATTAATTGCATGTGCAGCACCGACTAGAGCCTTGGCATTATGCACGGCCGTACTATCTATACCTGTATCAAATTGCCTGAAATAAACAAAGCTGCTACAGTACAACCATACAGACATCTACACACATCACACTGCTCGCTTGTAACTCAACATTGTTCCGTTCTTGGCTGAGATGGACGACATAGCACTGCATGAATTAGCCAGTAGCTAGACATTTAGTTAGCGTAATAATCACGAAAAAACACCATGGTGAATTTCAGCCTGTGTTCTCTTTTTTCTTCTTAAAAAAAAAAAAAAACGAATACTCTAATCCAAGAATTGAAAGTCAACAACCTACCCAACGAACGAATGTCCAAATAGTCGAATATTCGAGTCCAGTCCTACTGTATAACGAGACGTTTTTCAGGTAATAACCAGGGGTTAAAGACCGGCAAGTGGGCCGGGACGATTCAAAACTGTGTTCCGGCAACTTTGATTAACAAGTAAACTAATCGGATTTGTGGTTTCATACAACTGTGTTTCATTCTGCAACAGCAGTGAAATGCCGCGATGCACAGGTGTGAGTACAATCTGAGGGACTGGGTCAAATGGGCTTGAAACTTTCATGGTAATAAAGCCTTTGAATTTGAAATTTCAATTTGAGAGACAGAGAGATTATGACAATTCCAGACTCATCCTGTAAATTTCTCCCATCATCCCACACTTCATTTACTTACTAACTATCCTGTCCTTGGTATCTTCGTTCAAATGTGCGGCGATGTCTCCCATCACACACAGGATGTGACAGCAGGTTGTCACATTTACGTCCTTTGAACTAAGAGCAAAAGTAAATAAACAAAAACCATCTAGGTAACACTGACATTCTTAGCTGAAGATCAAACGTGACCTCAATTGTAAATGTCAATGAATACGGTGTGTCCCTCTCTCACCTGACCATGCTGTCCCAGGCATCCAGGATCTTCCCGTAGGGCAGTCTGGGGGACGAAGCAACAACCTTGGAGAGCAGCAGCCAGGCCCCGGCGGCGTGGTCAGCGTCAGTGTGTGAGATCAGGTTAGTGATGAACGTCTGTGTGAACTTGTTCTGTTTGGACCAGATGGTGAAGGCCCTGCTGAAATATCGGCTGCAGCCATAGGGACAAAAAAAAACAACAACACAATATTAGCAACAGCAGTGGGAATGTGATCATTTCCCCAGCAATGACACTATTTGAAGGTCAGTAAAGGAGAAATAATGATTGAAATGACTGCTAATACCTAATATTTTGTGCTAATATTCAGTATTCATTGCGTTTTGACTATCTAAATCAATCAATCTAAATGCAAAAATACAAGTATTTTGTACTTCACATAATTTGTGCTGTATGACGTGTTCTTATTTTGTATGAAACACAAACTGGACTGAATGTAGTTTTCCCCACCCGAGGTGCTGGCAATCATGACAGAGCAGGCCTAGCAGGTCCCAGGTCAGCCTCTGACTGGCATCCAGGTAGCAATTTGCGTACGGTTTGACCTGGCTTAGCAGCACTTGGTCCAGAGCCTCCAGGGCCTTGTCCTGCACTGAGTTTTCAGAGTCTACCACAGCTGGCACCACGCCCTGCAGCCATGCCTTCTGCACCACGCTGCACTCTGGTTTAGCCTGGTGGTCAGAGAAAATAACAAAAACATTTTTTTGTGTATTGGAAATTGTGCAACACATTTTCTTCTCTCGTCACTAGATTGTTGGGAAAAGTAATCAGTATGCAAAATGTTGTACTGTCTCTCAGAGCTGCTGGTTGAGACTTACAGTAAGCAGCTCTCCTAAACACTGCAGGGCCTTCTTCTTCACAGAAACAGCTGGGTCTCTGCAGCGCTCTGACAACGTAGCCAGGTTCTCCCAGCTCATGGGGATTACGTTGTGTTTCAGGAGACCCACAAGGGCCTGTGGAGGGACGGCAGAGCACAGACGTTAAAGTATGATCTGTGCATCTCTTTGTATACTGCACAGAAAGCTCATATACTGATGACGTATCAGTTATTGTACTCATTATTATTTGGATTTGAAACATGAAGCTGTCTGGTGAAGCTCAGTTTCCAATACCTGCAATGCCGATTTTCTCACGTTAGTCTTCGCGTCTTTTACACGCTTCAGGAGAAGAGCCAGGTTCTCTTTAGCTGCACCAAAAATGTATAACAACACATCTCGTCAGACTGAGACAGAGCTCGTAAACAATTCGTGCCCATGTGTTTACGAAATGCCGCCCAATACCCAATGCATGTCATTAAAATCATTTGAATGGTAGCTGAGGTTGGTTTGCCTCACCGTCGCAGTCGGAGCCGTCAGTGGCGCTTATCTCCACAGTCCTGAACGGCAGACTGCGGTAGGTTTTCTGACTCTGCTGGGAACTTCCTGAAACATACAGTCATATGTATAAAAAAACACTTCAAACAACATGCACAAGAGTAAACCAGGCGTGGGTATCAAAATGCACTACATAAAAAAAAAAAAAAAAAAATATATATATATATATAAAATAAAAAAAAGGTACTTAAATGAGGGCCCTGCCTGTGGGTAAAGCCCCAGGGCCCGATGGCTTCACAGCAGAATTTTTTAGGAGTTTTGCAACTGAACTGGTCAAAGCAAGGTATCGTTTATCTGGGTATCTTATTCCCTGCCTAGTTAAAGTTAATTCGGATCCATTATTTAATAAAATCTCTTGTTAATAGATGGGCAACTCTCAATAGCAGGGAAGGTCAATGTTACATGGTTTGTGTTTCCAAGCTGAATTACCTTGTCCAATCTCTTCCTCTAGTGGTTTCCCTGTCATATTTTAAATGGTTTGACATGATAACAAAGACATTTATATGGAATGGTAACATATTACATGGTATAATATTAATATCACTTTAAGGGTACTAGTATTGGTACTGGTATTGCAATTTTTTTAAGCGATACCGAGCCCTACACGCTAAACGTGCCTGAGTGTGTACTGTACTGTCAAACAGTAAACTCTGTAATAAAGAAACAAGAGTGTACCTTCTGTAATTTCACCTTCCAATACGGTCTGGGTTCCAGCTAAACAGAGAAAGTAGACAAGTTACTTTGGTGGAAATGTGTCCACAAAAACTGTTTAAGATACAAACACAGCAGCTCTAAAAATATACAAACTCCCCATTACATTCTCTAATAATTCAAAGAGTTATGTATTTTTATACTACGGCTCTACAAAGTGGTCTATTGAAAGTGCTCCTGGTTTCAGATGCAAAATTAGCCCAAATTCATCATATCGACACGAGCTTTACAGGATAACGTCTATTTTCAAATACAGATGGTTTTTTTTACAATTCCATTGTGTGCATTTTCTCACTAGCAGAGAAGAGGTTGTGGACAGCCCGCGTGACGTTGAAAGAAGGCAGCTCCAGACACTGGGCCAGGCAGGCAAGGGCGTGGCCTTGGACAGTGGGCGAGTTGTCCATCCGCCGAGCGAACAGCAGGCTCTGGATCAAGAACTTGTGTGGCAGGAAGCAGGTGAGCTCTGGGTCCTGACACTCTTCCAGCCTCCTCTCTGGCTGCTCCAGCAAAACCATCACCACATCCACGGAAAACAGCCGGCACACCATCTACATAAAGGCAGCAAAACAGAACACACACACACACACACACACGATGTAATGAAGCCTGACTGAAATTTAGACTCAATGGTGTTTTAAGCCATCATTGTCGACTTCAAGGCAGCGCTGCAACTGTCGACTTCAAGGCACCTAACCCTAACCATAGCCCCTAGTGCCTTCCAGACAGCGCTGCCTAGAAGGCAACTTTGGGGGCTTAAAACATCAAACACCGAAATTTAGACCTGGGCTGCACCGCCTACCTGAGCAGCACTTGTGCTTTTCATTGCAACGCCCATTTGAACAGGTTAGAGCAGCCACGCTGCCTGTGTGAGCAGCCACGCTGCCTGTGTGAGCAGCCACGCTGCCTGTGTGAGCAGCCACGCTGCCTGTGTGAGCAGCGCGGCTCGGCTGATCTAGAGATCTGCAGTGTCCCCTATTTTTTATGCGCGAGGTTCGCAGCAAAAATAGATTTGTTGATAGTCATACTGACATCGTACCAGCAACATTACACCGTTCACAACAGTTGCAATGTCTATATCTTTAGAAAATGTCATAAACAAACATAATAAACATATTTTTAACTCATTACTTCCTGTTTAAAAGCCCTTTAGCGGTTCTGTCTAAAATACATATAAATGACATATACAGTGGTGTGAAAAAGTGTTTGCCCCCCTTCCTCATTTCCTGTTCCTTTGCATGTTTGTCACACTTAAGTGTTTCGAACATCAAACCAATTTAAACAATAGTCAAGGACAACACAAGTAAACACAAAATGCAATTTGTAAATGAAGGTGTTAATTATTAAAGGTGAAAAAAATCCAAACCATCATGGCCCTGTGTGAAAAAGTGATTGCCCCCTAAACCTAATAACTGGTTGGGCCACCCTTAGCAGCAACAACTGCAACCAAGCGCTTGCGATAACGTGCAATGAGGCTTTTACAGCGTCCCTGGAGGAATTTTGGCCCACTCATCTTTGCAGAATTGTCCTAATTCAGTTACATTAGAGGGTTTTCGAGCATGAACGGCCTTTTTAAGGTCATACCACAACATCTCAATAGGATTCAGGTCAGGACTTTGGCTAGGCCACTCCAAAGTCTTCATTTAGTTTTTTCTTCAGCCATTCGGTGGTGGACTTGCTGGTGTGTTTAGGATCATTGTCCTGCTGCAGAACCCAAGTTCGTTTCAGCTTGAGTACACGAACAGATGGTCGGACATTCTCCTTCAGGATCTCTTGGTAGACAGCAGAATTCATAGTTCCTTTTATCACGGCAAGTCTTCCAGGTCCTGAAGCAGCAAACAGCCCCAGACCATCACACTACCACCACCATATTTTACAGTTGGTATAATGTTCTTTTTATGAAATGCAGTGTTCCTTCTACGCCAGATATACTTGGACACACACCTTCCAAAGAGTTCCACTTTTGTCTCATCGGTCCACAGAATGTTGTCCCAAAAGTCTTGGGGATCATCAAGATGTGTTCTGGAGAAATTGAGACAAGCTTTGATGTTCTTTTTGCTCAGCAGTGGTTTTCTCCTTGGAACTCTGCCATGCAGGCCATTTTTTGCCCAGTCTTTTCCTGATGGTGGAGGCATGAACGCTGACCTTAACTGAGGCAAGTGAGGCCTGCAGTTCTTGGACGTTGTTGTGGGGTCTTTGTGACCTCTTGATGAGTCGTCGCTGCGCTCTTGGGGTAATTTTTGGGCGGCCGGCCACTCCTGGGAAGGTTCACCACTGTTCCATGTCTTCGCCATTTGTGGATAATGGCTCTCACTGTGGTTCGCTGATTCCCAAAGCTTTGGAAATGGCTTTATAACCCTTTCCAGACTGATAGATCTCAATTACTTTCTTTCTCAATTGTTCCTGAATTTCTTTGGGTCTCGGCATGATGTGTAGCTTTTAAGGATCTTCTGGTGGACCTTACTGTGTCAAGCAGCTCCTATTTAAGTGATGCCTTGATTGTGAACAGGTGTGGCAATAATCAGGCCTGGGTGTGGCTAGAGAAATTGAACTCAGGTGTGGACAACCACAGTTATAGTATGTTTTAACAAGGGGGGCAATCACTTTTTTCACACAGGGCCATGATGGTTTGGATTTTTTTTTCTCCTTTAATAATAAACACCTTCATTTACAAATTGCATTTTGTGTTTACTTGTGTTGTCCTTGACTTTTGTTTAAATTGGTTTGATGTTCGAAACACTTAAGTGTGACAAACATGCAAAGGAACAGGAAATGAGGAAGGGGCAAACACTTTTTTCACACCACTGTATAGTGAAATGAAACGTTCTATTATTGATGGCCATTATCAAAGGCAAACTCAAAATAAAAAGATGGGGCTGGCCGTAGCAGGGCCACAAAAGCAACACTGTCTGTATGGACACCACACGTGTGCGAGCCGCAGCAGTTCAGCAACGTAGCCAGCACACACATGTAGAGGCAGGCAATGGGGCCCAGGCCTTAGGTTACAGCTACCGATAGCTTATATTCAATGGGGGCTATTTGCAGCCCTTTTATTGGCATTAACAGTCACATTTTGTTTGTCTATATGTACTTTATGAAGAGGAAGAAAAGCAGCATTGCTTGTTCATTTTCATGCAATTTTACCTTTTCTGTTTCCCCACAGTGGCCTCCTGCTTTAATATGCATTTTCCTGTCTTTCATTGGCTTAATTATTGACTAGGCCTATTAGATTGTTGTTTAAAGCAATAATCTAGTCAAAGGAGTTTCAGGCCTCTAGTTTTAATATGGTTATGGTCCATATTAAAACTAGAGGCCGTATGTGTGGCGATAGTGATTGCGTGGATGTGTTATTACTGCCCACTCTATTCAGATTTGGCTACTACAGTAGCACCTGTGACATCAAACTGTAGCCATAACCCCCTCGTTAGCTGGAGAGCATCTGGACAGGATGCACAAATCGACAGTCCCTACAATATTGTACATAAACATCAGAAACAAACTATTAAGTAGCTAGCAGCCTACATCGGAATGTATGTTCCTATGATATGATAAATTACAACTATGGTAAAGTTGACATATATACACACAATACTTAGAATGTAGAAAGTAAGGGAACTCTTGTTCCAGGTTTTTCTTTTATGTTAAAAAGGTAGCCAATTGGTGACAGCATTACCCACCCGCATACTGCTTTCATTTTTCCAAAACTGTATTCCCTTCCACCAACATTTCAAGGTCAGCAGCAGAAAATACTTTGAGCTTTATTGCTTATCAGAAAAATGTCTTCAACAGCCCAGCATCAGATTGTATTTAGCAGCACACTGCAGAGTTTCCGCTAGAAAAAAATTGGTGCCGGTCATTTGACCTGTAAGGTTTCATTTGACCGGTCAAACGGGAAAAATTCCGGTCAAATACTTTCCTTGTTTATTGCGCTTAAAAACAATTGATAGGCAGGCTTTAAAGACTAATATCATCAAGGGATGTAGATTCATAATATTCTTATTGGAATGTAGGCTACTTGCTACAGGCAGAGAGGGCAAAAGAATTAAATCAATGCACATAATTGTGCCAATCTGAATTAAAATAGCTAGGCTGAGGAAATAAAACAATTCAAACTACAGTACAAACAAACTGGCTCATAAAATTATCAAGTGCCGACTTGAATCAATATAATTGTAAACGAGTGTCTTTCTGCAACTCGCGATGCGCATAAGCCTCTGTCTGACGCCGCTGCGCTGTTTGATGCGGTTCTGCGGGGAGAAGCCTCTCTCTGCTGGCACACTGGAGACGGGTTGTACGCATGCTACCTTGGCCAGTTTGACCCACTCTGGATAGATTTGACCGCAATCCCAATAAGTACCTCGCAGGCTGTTGAGAAAGCCCAGCCTTGTAACCGCAGAGAGCCGTCATCATATATGGCATCTTGATGTGCGTCTGTGGCATTAACGTTAACGAGTCGGGCTGGTGCCGACTCCTCCTCCCTGGCAATTTCTTGGCTTCATATACGTTAGACCGGTGTCGTGCCGAGGTACTTAGCCCCACCAGGATTTGTATCCCCTGGCCGCGGGAGCTTTTCTGAGTGAACGCGCGCTCCCGCAGCCAGGGGATACAAATCCTGGCGGGGATAAGTACCTCGGCACGACACCGGCTGCTGCTTGGTGTTATGAAGTAAGTCACAATATTTCCCTTTTTTGCCAAGGCTTGGGCTTTGACTTTCCCGCTTGCTTGTCGCCGTTTGATGTAAGTCTACGCTAGTCTTCTACATTCAATCAGAAACGGGACATGTAGTTTTTCCTTTATCGCATACGTTACAGTCTAAAGGCATTTCTAAATGAAAAAATATGATTGTTCATTGTTTTAATAGAACAAACGATATGAAAATCACTGTACCCTATTTTAACCCAATTCAAATTGTGCAGAGGGAATTTTTTTCACAATTAGAATTTTCCGTCCTCATCATTTTTTTCCAGTCAGTGACCAGACAATGGAAACCCAGGCACACTGTGCAAATTAGACAAACTGTGCTCGTATACATAAATAACATTGAAACCGAAAATATTGTGCGCCCTTGATGGTACTTTTTGACAGGCTTCGTCAATATTGTGCAGTGTATCTTAAAACAGTTGGGTTCAAAATCAGTGTTATACACTAAATATACACAAAAACCTGCAATCATCATATATTGGGGTGTGAAGTGTGAACCATGACAAAAATATCAAATACAGACTACATCAACATGTAGCGTAGCGAGGTGACAATTGGGACTAGTTACCTTTGAGTGTCTGGAGTAGTTAAACAGCCACTTGATGAAGCAGGCATAGTCTGTACTTGCCATCTGAGACGTCAGCATACCCACAGCCTGGGCTCCATGGCTTCGAAACTCACTCTTCTCCACCATCTAAACATCCACAGCAGAAACACTATAAGCTATACTGATGCATCAGCATAGTGGAAAACACGCAAACATCAAACTGTAAACTGCAAAAACATCGGTCAATAGCCAAGGATGGGACTGCTTTCATATATCTTTAAGAGATGAACAGTTGACACACTCTCTGAACTTTACACAAACAGGAAGTGCATCACTGCTGAGTGTTTGCAGGAGCATTTACCTGGACGCAGATATGCTGCAGGAGGATATGTAGGAAAGGCAGCGCCAGCTCTTTCAGCTCATCCACAAGATGACTGTAATCAAACACATAAATCACGTACAAAGCCTTATATTGTTTGTAACATTGTCTACAGTTAAGTGGCTAGAAATACATCCAAATAATCAACAAACAAGAGATCCTGATGTGAGGTGATCCTTCCACCAACAGAAATAAAGGAATTATTAGGAGATGGAGATGCTTAAACCTACATTGTGTAATTTTTTTAGTTTGATTCTTGGAATGGACTCCATTCTTATATGAGGCTCCTTTTTCAACTACAAGGTCAATATTGTGTTTCACTAACGACAAAACAACGAATGATCCGTGAAGAATTTTCGGAAGAATAACAGCTACAGTGAGTTGCTCAAAACCTTTTTTAGTAAACTCTGGGTACACAACCAATGTTGTCAATGCTTTGGTTAAGGTGTAGAGCCCCTGGTGATACTTGGAGCAAAGTCTCATGTTGTGTCGAGCCTTCTTAGTGTTTTAAAAATAGATATTTTGAGGCTAGCATAAAAGTGCCCCTAGCTCTCCCATTCAAAAGGTCATTTGACCCAAAAACCAGAATACGGTAAATCTTAAAAGTGGCGATTCCGTCCTAAATATGCTTTTAAACGAAAGTTTGACTCGGGTGCATTCACAAAAAGACCCTAGGTTGTATTTTGGCGAGAGTTACGCTTTACCCATTACAGAAGCCATAGGTCTCATTTACAGGGGGGTGGGCCAGTTCAACTGAATTAATTTAAATTTTCAACGTCTTCACTCTCAACAAAATTGCCATGGACCACATTAAGACATGCACAAGTAATTCTACAGTTATCAAAACAGCTGTTCACCAAACAAAATGGATGGCCTGGTCACGGGTGGAAAGGATGGCCTGGCTGGGTACGAGGAGGGAGGGCTTCCCTTGTTTGCCTTTATTCATCATCAGGATCACGTAGAGAAGCTGGTGGAAAACCCTTCGCAGAGACTGGACAACAGAAACACCAGTTAGGATTAGAAATATCTCCGTTTTGGCATCAAAACTAATATTTTTCTTCTGAACCCGTCTTATGAGATCCTTTTGAATACTTTTAGAGACCAGAGGAGTTAATACTCTCCGGTATTTGACAATACAACGCAAAGACTGCAAAAACATCAGGGAAAAACATCAAGAATCAACTCTGCTACCTTTTAGTGAGATTAGATGAGTTTAGATAGTAAACACCCAAGTGTGCATACTTTGGACCATGATTATTGGATCTTACGTCTTTCTGGTCTCCGTGTGTTGGCGAGCAAAGCAGCCGTAAGCCATAGAAAGACATCTCAGGAACACTCCTCAGCTTGGTAATATCTCTGCAAAAATAACACAACCAGGGGTTTCACAATTCTCTGAATCCACAATTTGATTTGACTTTTGATTTTGCAAAGGAGGGTCTGGCTAGTCCACAGCATTTTAGTCGTGCAACAGAAAACTCAGATTGGACAGATAGTCTAGCTAGCTGTCTGGATTTACCCTGCAGAGATCTGAGGAGCAGTTAACCATAGTCCTCACAAATCCACCAGAGGTTAGAACGCCAACACAAAGAATGCGTTAGGTAACAGACATCAGACCGAAAAGAAGGCCATACAGCGAGATTTATAGCAGCAATGGAGCAATCCCAAAAGTGGGAGGTCATGGATATTGACTACTATAAGTCTGCCCAGTTATATATCACTTAAAAAGCCTAAATAATGACCTTTTACTGTGGTGATAGCATAAGCTTACAGTGTTACAGTAACTAACGTTTCTAGACCATTAGCATTAAAGGACTTAATGAATGTGGAGCGACAGTTAAAGGTTTAATCTTTAAATAACATTGGTTCCAGTGAAAAACGGACTTTAAGCATGCGTGGTCCACCCTGCAAATGGAACATTGCTCATCCATATTTTTTACGTTATATGCAACCTTAGCCAACAATAATGTTGAGTCTCACCGCTAATTTGAACGCCTTAGTAAACGTCCATAAATCCATTTGCTGGTTCATTAGGCCTATAACCAAATGACTAGAGAAAAACCTGAAGTAGGCAGGTCTACATGGACTGTAGATGGTTACAGTTCTCAGAGAAAAATCACTCACCTTTGTTGCCGTTTCAAACATTCATCTAGTTTAATAGAAATAAGTAGTAGTAGTTTTTTTTGAATAACAAGTTTACGTCCTCTCACATGTAGTTGTGAGTGAACATAATGATTACACCCCAACTTTAATTTCTCAATCTCTCTCTCTCTCTCTCTCAAAGAAAAGACGACAAAGTGCAGCATAGTAGTATTTCTATCAAACATCAGGGACAGCAGTCTTGATTAATGTTTACTTGGTTTACTTTGTAAAACTTCAGGAAACTATTTTGTTATTTATTCATTTTTCTAAGGTGTTTTATGGTGAAAGTTTCAAATGTATTAAACTAGTACAGTGCCCATTGAAAATGTGCCTGTTTGGCACGGGCCCATATGCTTGGCCTGTGGTATTGCTGCTTGTAGAATTCTTCAAAACCAAAATGTACCCAAACATTACTTACAGGAGGACTACTGACTTACAGTGGAATTCTACATCAGAGAAAGACATCGTACTACCACATTTACCTGACAGAGAACGTTGCAGATTCAGAATGTAATCACAAAATATCACAATAAAAATGTGGAATAATCAGACATTAGCCTCATGGCAGTGTGCTACCCATCCGGCCCGTTATTAGAGCTAATCAGCACCTATCTGTGTTAATCAACCACCAGAACCGGACTGCTTGTGTGTGTGTGTGTGTGTGTGTGTGTGTGTGTGTGTGTGTGTGTGTGTGTGTGTGTGTGTGTGTGTGTGTGTGCAGAGAGAGGTTTAGGTTTGATTTTAGGTAGGATTGGATTTGCGGGTGTATTCTGGCAACAGTAATGTTATTGGTGTTGTAAGTTAGCAGTAGACTTAATTAACCCGACCCAGGGTGAGTCTGATGAAAAGTGCTGCGTCTGCCCGGTTCAGCTCACATTGCACGGCGCTGTGAAGGAATAATCTGAGATTACGTATGTTCTGCCTCCGTTTACAAGTGAATGTAGGCTACAGCTCACAGCAATTTAATGCTATATAGTGCGTGGGTTATACATAGCAATCATGTAGCTAACGTTGGAAGCAGGAAAAGAGTCATGGCGGTAACCCCAAGCCCCCAGGAAGAGCGCCATTTCTTAAAGCCACTATGGGATTAGCAGATAAGGGTGGAACTGCACCCAATGGCCCAAAAAGACTTTTCACAGAGACTTTGCATGGCGAAAGACACTTCTATATTTCAGCGGATCATTTTTTTTTGGGTACATCAACTTACCAGCCCGAACACTTAAGGGTTTTTAACATTTACTAGTAGCCAAATTCAGAGTTATTAAACTAGGCATGATGAACGCGCATAATGGACGCGAGCAGACTGCACTGCACATGCCCATATGACTGTTCTCCCGAGGTCCTGTAGCCGTAATAATGGATAATGCTAACGCTAATGGTTGTAATTCACCATGTGTTCTATTAATACATCCATGGTATGTATGCTGTAAAGCCTGTAACGTGGATGAGAGATGAAGCCATGGTTGTTTTTAAGAGAAGCTCTGTTCCCGAAACTGCAGCCTAACCTGCTGGCTAGCTAATAGATAACATAATGATTACATCTCCTTGGTTGTCTAAAGACATCCATCGTTTATTTAGATAATCATGTAAACGATCGGGAACAACGAAAACACAATGTTTAACGTCAGTGAATATTTTAGAAAATGAAAACGGCGAGTTCATGAGTTTGCCACTTGTAAGAGACACGAGAGAGAAGCTCATGAACGAGCATGTTGCTACCGGTTGCTAAGACAACACACGCATGTCCGTTGTGATGTCATGGGCCAGTCAACGCGGAAGATCCGAGCTCCATGATTGCTTTATGCGCTTTTGAGCACTCTCATTGGAATGAACGGGGCTTCCCGCTGAACGCTGTATCCAGTTGTCTTCATACATCCATGGGTAACACCCCGCGGTAACACCCCGCGGTAACACCCCGCGGTAAACCCCCCCCCCACACACTGTTGTAAAGGGTTTCTGCATGTGGCGTGCAGGTTACCTTCCCCCCAAACACAGACACACATACATACATACAGATAGGGCTGCAACAACGAATCGTTAAAAAGAGCAGAGCGGGGTAAAGGAAATACGGAGAGAGACCGGAGAGACCCGTAACGTTGTTCTGAAACACACGGCAGAGGCAGAGAAATCAGTTCGACCCAAGTCATCCAAGGTGTGGGAGCATTTCACACTACAGAAATCGAAAACGTGTTAATTGCAAGATAAGCAAAAGCGACATGGCATGGCACAGTCGCACCACGGTGACGGTTCAGCACCTCCTAAAAACGTAAACATGTTGGAGTCCTTGATGAGGAGGAAGGGAGTTCAACAGCAGGGTAAAGTCACTACAGAATCCTACTTTTGTTCCGTTTTGAAGTGAGGAACGTAACGTCCCTCTTCTGGTGCTGCTGTGTTTACTCGTTATCCAGCTTGACAAGCATGACAAGCTAGCGTTAGCTCGTTAATAACAGTAGTAAAGCAGGCAAGACTAAAGACGTTTTTATTCACTCGCCTTTTTTGGCCCATTCATTTTTCAATCTATTGTCATGTATATATTCTGTGCTTCGTCCCATATCAGTTATTGTTGACATATTTGTGTGTGTTGTACTTTTTAAGCACTTCTTAAACATCATCTTAAGCTGTTTAAATGTGGTGTACAAATGAACTTAACTTGCACTTACTACAATGATGGTAATAATTTAATGAATAAGCTTCAAGTGAACGTGTGTGCGTGTGTGTGTGTGTGTGTGTGCACTCTTACTGTACTGTGTATGTTACTTACCTTTACACAACTATTAACTAAAACAACAAGTATGTATGCAAGTATGTATTGAGTTGATGTAAATTAATGCTTTTGTTTTTTTATCCGATTCATTGATTAAATCAAAAAAATAATCAACTGATTAATCGATTATTAAAATAATCGTTAGTTGCAGCCCTACATACAGATACATCTCGCTCTATTAGATAGATAATTGCTTAAAGCCTTTGAACACAGTTTTGTGTTGGAGTTTGTAACATTACAAAATCATAATTGACTTTAAGTTTTTCATTTTTACTGTAGATGCATATTAGTTCCAAATACTGGTTATCGGTTTCATTAACTACTAATAATTGGTATCGGCCTTGAAAAAAACGGTATCAGTCGACCCCTAGTAAGCCGATGATACCCTGTGTCTTTAGCTACATGCTACCAGCCAGCAAGCTACTCTGTGTTTTCTCCCTTCAGACCTGCGCAAGTAGTGGGTGTGAAGAGAGAAAAAAAATAAAAATACTGGGGGGGGGAATCGCCAACCCTGCTTTTCATTTCGATAGACAAAATCTAAAATCATTTCCGATTTAAATTTGAAATCGTGACACCACTAAACACAACTGTCCACTCTTCCAAATCCTGGATACATTCTTTAACAAGACAAAGAGAGAAGGAAGAAAACTCACTGTCGAGCAGCAAAGGTTATCTCTCCAACGACCGGCTCGAAGTAAAGCAGCTTGCTAAAGATCTGCAGGGGGGGGGAAAGCAACAGGTTAACTGCCCACACACGAAGACACTAATGTGGTATGGAGTGTGAAGATGGCATCATTAGTTACCAGTGTGCAGTTGCTGGCGCTCTGTGGTCGGTCTTTGAGTGAAAATGTCTGCAGGAGTCTGAGAAGGCTTTGGACCAGGAGAACCACAGCATCTCTGATCTTCATCAAGTCATGGCCAGAAAAATGAAGCGGCTCTTCCTCCTCCTCTTCCTCATCCACTTCCATCTGAAGATAACAGAGACATGTACACTATCATTTCCAGACACCCCCTACTCTCTAGTAGCACTACAGTTGCTGCTCCCTAAACGTTCCGCTCCCTGTCTGTGATGTTCCATTGACCACCGCTGGCCGTCCAGAGAGTTCGCCCAGAGTGTCCACTCAATCACTGATGACGTCAAAAGCAACATACTCAGTTGTTTATCCTTCCTTCCATCCTTTGACACACTGAGCTCCTCTCTCTTTCCATTTGTGTGCATCCATGTCCCAGAAATGCTTGTTACTAACCTAGCTCTGTGGAGCTCATTCCCCGAAGTCCCTATGTTTTTTGGTTTTTTTTTTCGCCCAGCATGTTTCCTTGGATTAAGGTGGCACCAAAATCATGGTTGCAGCTGTCGCCGTGGTCCTGCTGCACGCCCTGCTATGCCCTGTTACACCCTGCGGCACCCTGCAGTGTCCTGCTACGCCCTGCGGTGCCCTGCTACATCCTGTAACGCCCTGCAGTGCCCTGAACTACTACGACTACTATTTCTAGTCACTGTTCCATTATCTTTATTGTGACCGTTACTGCCACTGTTCATCACACCCCCAACCAGCACCGTCAGACACCGCCTACCAAGAGGTAGGCCTGGGTCTGGCCGAGGTTTCTTCCTAAAAGGGAGTTCTTCCTCGCCACTGTCGCACCAAATGCTTGCTCTTGGGGGAATTACTACAATTGTTGGGTCCTATATTATAGAGTGTGGTCTAGACCTACTCTATCTGTAAAGTGTCTTGAGATAACTCTTGTTACGACTTGATACTATAAATAAAATTGAATTAGTGACCAAATTACAAACCAGACACTGTATCGCGGTCATGCGTGCACACAGAACCGCCAGCTGGCGAGGCAAGGGCAAGCTATCCTGACAGAATTACAACATTATGCTAATTCCAGACTTCTCCAGAGCGACACAGATGCGCGCGACCGGTTCAAGGAATGTAAGAAAAAGCTTCATGAAAGAGAGAGGCGAGATTCCAAATCCTGTATCCTGCCAAACTTAAAATAGAAGCCAAGGCTGGAGTTAAGACCATTTGAATGCCCCCGAAAGGCAATTGCATTCATAGAAAATATGGAGTGATTTGACGGCTCTCTTATTGCACGGACTGGCGCTAATGTGAGACACCGGCTGGGATCCTACTTGGACACATTTCCTTTTGTATTACTCTGGTTTTACTTATGTCCTCCTCTCGGTAGTGAGAACGGATTACGGACAAAAAAGACAAACTTTAAGGGAGTTAAACTGTGCATTGTTCAGGTGCACATGGACTGTTCTGGGAGTATTTGGGATTTAGTTGCGTTTAGTCATCACCACTTTGTATTTGTTATGTGCTCAGAAGATGACTGAAAAAAATAAATAAATAAAAAAAATAAAAATCTGATTTAGATAGCCTTAGTCTTATATGATTTAATAGGAAATAGTGTGATCCATACAGAAAGTTCCAGGTTTAATAACGTAACTCTCTGTATGATTTATAGCATTACCGTTAAGTTAGCCTAACGATACGTATAATAGCCTATTTGGGCTCCGGGTTATCAGGCATTTTATCTGCTGAACCAGAACATCTGACAAACCAACCACATTTAACTGACAAAGCACATCATGGCTACACTTTATCTGTATCTTTATCATCTTTTAGTCCGATATGTTTAACATGTAACTAGTTATTTATTATGGTTATATTATGGAGCCCATTATGTTTGACTAGTTTATTACTGAACCCAGCCATCACCGCCGCACCGTCACATTCTGTGCCAACCACCACCACAAGTAAAATATCAACCTGTGGGAAACACTGAAGAGTTATGGTTCTGGCTGAAATATAAGGGCAAGAACAAATTCTCCATCCATCTTCGTCCGCTTATCCGGTAACGGGTCGCAGGAGGATTTACAAGATTTTAGGCTTGGTTGATACCTGGAGAATTTTAAACCTAGCTGGGAGAGACTATACTTTTTTTTTTTCCCGCACAACACATTCTACGATGGACTTTATGTCCAAATCACTGGCTCCCTTTGCTATAGGTTGTGTGATAGGAAATATCATAATCTCTGACCATGCGTGGGTGTGCCTAGACCTGCTGCCTCAAAGTGAGAAAAGGTGCTCTTATAGGTGGCGCCTTAACTCCTCCTTTTGACAGGAGCCAGAAAATATAGAATGGCTCACGTCGGAGATAAAAGATTACTTGGCGATCAATTGTTCCTCAGTGCCAGCTTCAGGGGTAGCGTGAGAGACAACATGCTTCATTTCGTCAGAGGAATAGTGCTAAAGCAATGTTAGAACTAGAAAGTAAAAAACAATCTAAAACGGAGATTAAACGAAGAATGTCACAGGATGGCCCAAGAAAACTTACCAATTAAAATACCAATAATAATAATAATATTCTCAGAAGGTTGAATTCAATTTGTTCAAGGCAAGACAGAAAATGTGATTTCCGATACAGGACTTTACCTCTGGAGTGTCTGGTCTCTGTGGTTTGGAGCGTTTGCCCTCTGCCTGAGAACTCTTTAGGCCGTCTTTCTTGCGCTTCTTTCCACAGTCCTGAGGCCAGCAGTGAGAGGTCAAGTCAGAACACGTGTCCAAGAAAACCTCATGGAAAACCTTGTTGGCGATGCTCCCTGTAAGCAATAAAATGGGTTATGCATCATTAATAGAAGACCTTTAACCTACTATACTCACTGTAGTTCACCGCACTCACCATAACATTTCGAAAGAGCTCGCTCTCACTTTCACTTCAAAATAAAGGCGTTTCAATGATCTGATTTCCGGCTCTTTCTGCACCTGGCTCTGGCGACCTCTTGACTTTGTTCTAGTGATGTTATGTTCCTAGATCTCAGCAATAGACTTGATCGGTACAATGTTTTTATTACTAATAGAAATAATAGCCAGTGCAACGAAAATAAGATTACTAAGTTGCAATGAACTATCCATATCTTTAAGTCCTAAGAGTTATAATCCAATCTAATTTCTAGTATGACATTATCCGCGAAACCAATACAATCCTTAAAATTAAAGTGTTTTTGTTCAAAGTATTTTTCATTACTGAACTGTTAATATACAACACAATGGGTCTGAATCACACACAAGCAGTCGAGTGAAAAACCAAACCCCCAGGAGGTTGATGCATTGGCTGTATAAGTGTGCCAAAACATCTCGACCCCGCCCCTGGTATCTGGCTACGGTATAGGTCATAATACCCACCCCCTCCATGTTAGCGGATGGGACATGGGCCAAACTTAAAAAATAAAAAAAGCCAGTCTCTGTCTTTGTTCTTAATGGGATGGAAGTTAGTCCTGGCTAGAGCACTGGCAGCTCTCCTGCTGAGTGGGACCATTTTGGTCGCACATGCCACCAAAAATCTGTCAAGTGTGACTAAAAATATTTTCATTGGTCACACCGACGCACCTGCAGGTCTGTCTGTGTGTGTGTGTGTGTGTGTGTGTGTGTGTGTGTGTGTGTGTGTGTGTGTGTGTGTGTGTGTGTGTGTGTGTGCCTCACCTGGGATTCCTAGCAGCAGCAGGTAGAGTGAGGCAGCATGTAGCCCGCTCACCCTCTGCTGGACGTTGGCCGCTTTGGCTTTTCCCGCCAGGACAAAGAAGGACAGCACAGCCACCAGACCCTCGATCGACACCTCGTTCTCCCCCAGAATTGCCCAGATACTCTGCAGTGCAACATGGTAGACAGACTGTGCTTACTGCCCAGACAGGGGACATTTCAGGGAGCCACTAGCTTCAGTACATTTCAGTATAAAATATAAAAAAAGCCGATATTTGGAGCCGATACTGCTTTTGTTCCCTCAATTTACATAATAAAAATGTAAACCCTGCCACACTGGATTTGTTTTCGGAATCTGCTCTGCCATTTCTTTAAAAATAATGAACAAAAACACAGATCAGTGTCACTTCTGCAATCACCTTACATTCATATCACCCAAATGATGTGTGCAATCTGCATCATATGGATGGGTGCATATGGTGCACTGTGCAAGGGTGAAAGACTTTCATCAACATCTACAACACAGCCTTGATGATGCATTGCTTGCTGACATATTATAAGACATTATGATATAATCAGGTCATCACAAAATGTCATTTGTCAGCGCATGCAGCCGCATAAAATCGGTCTATCACTACTAAAAATGTATCAGGATGCAGGAATTGAAGTCTTTTACGCTCAAAATATCCTGGGGGAGGAGCCCCGGAGCCCCAGACCCCCCCCCCTCCCTGCTCATTCCGAGCCAGAAAAACCCAGTTTAATACTTTTTATTTACAGGTTTCCACTATATTGAACTCCTTCCTACAACCTGAGGGGTTATTTTGTTATGCATTTAAACTTTGCAACAATTATGTATTTTCTATTATAACTGTCATTAAAGAACATGGTTCGTGTTGTATTGTAAGTGTTGCTTAATAAATAAAAAAATTGACAATGAACTCCCCGTATCGTGATTTCTGTTCCCTGGAGCATAGGACAGAAGGTTTTACCTGCGAAGCTCCATCTCTGCCTGCAGACTGTTGGTCAGCAGCGTGGTCCAGTAAACACTGGTACAGGGTTCTGAAGGCCTGGGCTCCACTGCCTGCGAGTTCATCCGCTATGTTCTCATCCAGGGGTGTTCTCTCTGTGAACTCCAGGTCCCACACTGCGTCCACCCAGGCTGGAAATCGCAACAGTTAATGTAAGGTAAGTGTCTGAGGGCGATAAATTGCTTTTAATAAAAAAAAATAATGACCAAATTTATGACAAATTCACTCTCAGAACAATGACAGGTGTGCGAATTTACCGCTGCACGTGTCCCAAATACAGTAGCTCACTGTGTCCACGTTCGGACACCACCCGCTGCTATTGGCCAGGGCATATTGGACGCACTTCCCAGTCATCACCAAAAATGCTAGCAGAATTGATCTATACCCATCTAACAATCTACGTATGCATTTTCATATATGTACATGGACATTTACACGTCTAGCTAATCACTACACGAAAGTGACTTTGATAAGGGAAAGAAGTAAGAACACTCGGGCGACGATCTTTCCCTCTAAAAAGTTTCTATTTTTACTGTACTGGAAATTAAGGAGCTTCTATTGCATAATTCAGAGTTGTTGAAGCATGTCATTTTATTGTGAATGACGATCCGGTAGTGTTGACAGCATTGATGGGACTTAATAATAATAATAATAATAATAATAATAATAATAATAACAATACATCCATGCTTAATACTACGGTGGCCCTGAAGTGCAAATCACAACAGCAAATAGAAAAACGCAACAGCAAATCATAAAACACAACGGCAAATAGGAAAACACAACGGCAAATATGAAAACACGACGGCAAATATGAAAACACAACGGCAAATATGAAAACACGACAGCAAATATGAAAACACTTCAAGAAATTTTAAAACACAACGGCTACCAGAAAAGGTAGGGCCTAGCTAGTAGAGGACGGACCCTCCTGATTGGACAGACGGACTGTCTGTCTTTTAACAGGAAGGAGAGGTGAAAAACACAGAAACGTGCCTACTTTTAACAGAGAGACAGTCCGTCTGTCCAATCAGGAGGGTCCGTCCTCTGCTAGATAGGCCCTACCTTTTCCGGTAGAAGTTAATGCCGTTGTGTTTTATGATTTGTTGAAGTGTTTTCCTATTTGCTGTTGTGTTTTCCTATTTGCCGTTGTGTTTTATGATTTGCTGTCGTGTTTTCCTATTTGTTGTCGTGTTTTCCTATTTGTTGTCGTGTTTTCCTATTTGCCGTTGTGTTTTATGATTTGCTGTCGTGTTTTCCTATTTGCCGTTGTGTTTTATGATTTGCTGTCGTGTTTTCCTATTTGCTGTCGTGTTTTATGATTTGCTGTCGTGTTTTCATATTTGCCGTCGTGTTTTCATATTTGCCATTGTGTTTTATGATTTGCTGTTGCGTTTTTCTATTTGCTGTTGTGATTTGCACTTCAGGGCCACCGTATAATACCCCCGAAAAAACAGCAACGGCCAGTGTTTCAACTTTACAGCGAGGAGATAGGGGTGTCCGGTTATGGCCAAGGGCAGTGCACGGCTAATGGACCTTTTTCACAGACATTTTTTTTGACTTGTCATAGTATGAAAAGCACAGCTGAAATTGATAACCTTAATGATGGCTCAATGCCATCAAGTGTCCCAGTAAGCTATTTCAGTGAGTCAGCATGCACAACACCAGGGCCTCTCCTAAGTGGAATGCGCAGCCATCATATATGGGTTTGAACACACCTGTGCTTTTCCTACTATAGAGGGTTTTCACCGACGTCACGTTCTGGGCGGTAACCTGGATGCGCGGCCATATTGGAGGCACTCTGTGTAAACAACTGAATGGAGTAATGGAGTATTGTGCACTTTGGATACTTTAATACTTTATGTCTAAACAACAGAAAAGCTCATCAAAACGCGTCCAAGATGCAAAGGCATGGAAGGACTTGGACCACAAAAAAAGGCACGATATTTTGAGAAATTACGGTTTACTGGCAGTGCAGATCCCTACAAGTTGGCTCCCTCTTCTTGGATCCATGGTGACCCAGTGAGTCTTCCTTCAGTTGCATATCCCGATATAGTCAACTACCTGGTTTTCTCGCCGAGCCCATACACAGCGGAAGACCTTAAATCCTACAAAGGTTTGGAGGCTTATAACCAGATGGTGTGTGGATGGGTGAGGGAGACGCAGTACCAAGTCATCAACAACCGTTGTGTTGTGAAGGCCTAAGTAAATAATGCAATAACGTCTTTAATCAACCTAACCTTAACTGTATGATATCATTGTCATACTCAAGATGTAGCCAAGTGACTCTCAATAGTTTGTTTTTTTTCAATTCAAAGACCAAACAAGACTGATTTTTCCCTCGTAGATCCTGGTTGAGCTTTGCCAACCACAAGCGCCTCCTTTCCTCTGATAACTTCTGGCATTCCTCTGCCTGGATTTTAATAACTTTTGGAAGTCGATAATATTCCAAATGTTTTTCTCGGTCTGACCCATTGGTACAACCTAAAACATGGCAATAATTAACCATTTTCCTTAACGCCGTTCGGGATCTACTTCAGTGCCTGTGCTTTGTTGTGATGCGAGTACCTCCAACATGGCGAGTTTGGGTCTGATGACGCGCCGTGAAAACCCTCCATGACATGTCAACATGTCTGCCGTGAAAAAGGTGGCGTACTTTAGCCGGCTCTTGTAAAGTAAAAGCTAAAATAAACAATTAAAACGATATGCCGTTACAAAAGGTAAGAATTTATACTTTAGTTTTAGGCTTACGTGCAGTTTAGTGTCAAATTATTTTCCAAAAACTGAGTGTCCCAAATGATGAGGGTCTTATTTATTTGAGACAGGTTAAGGTTAGGGTAGCACAGGTGGTTTAGCAGATTCATAATTAAGGACATTGTATGGGGAATTTGGGACACTAAACTGCACGTATACCGAACGTTAGCCAATAAGTGTCCGAACGTGGACACGTGAGGGAATTTTGTAAGAGAAGTACATAATATTAACATTTAGCTAGACAGTTGCATGCCGAAATCCCCACCGGCTCGCAACGATTCAGGTATAATATCTGAAGGTGGTTTTAAAAAGGCGTTTTGCTTCCAAAGCAGGCGGCAATAGGTAATTTGCTAGATATGTGAATGGGACTCTGGAGTGCCGTTCTTACTGTACAGGACGCATAACCCGGGAAATAGCTAACGTTAGCAATCAACTTTGCTTGACAAACAGCCAGGGCGGCCTGATATATCCGAATTTATTAAATCCCCGTCAGTCGATAACGTTACAACAGAAAAGGACGTTTACAACATTCATAATTTACCTTTTGGAAGTTCATTTAACTTCAGAAACTGCAGCGCAGATATAAGATCCATCTTGTTTATATTTTGAATCAGCCCGCCCGAACCTACAGACTTTCACACATGCGCAGTGAAAATGTCTTCTTCTTATCCTTCTAGGATTCCGGCCGTGTAAACTATTGTATTACTGCCCTCCACAGGTCAAAGTTTGAACTAGACTCTCACATACAGTCTAGTATCAAATCAGACAAATTAAATCACAAGACAAATCAGAAAAAGCCTCAAGTCCAGCCAGTCTAACAAAGAATACTTTTCTTTCTGCACTGTACTTTTTTTTTTTTTTTACATTCTAGGAAACCATGCTTCACTGTCTCAAGACTTCCACATTTACATAAGCCAGAAAAATGTTTTTCTTACAATGCACAAAGAGTAATTTAACCTAAATCCACACAGTTTAACTGAGTCCCTAGAGGACAGAGAAATAAAGTAACATCTTTCCTAACTTCAGGTTAACTCCAGTGTCTGACTTCCTTTTCACACCCTCTCTTTTGTTTAGCCCTCTTTAATTCCTTCTCTCAGTTCCACTCTCCCCAATGATACATGGACATCTACTTCGCAATGAGGTCCACCTGCTCATCCCCCCTCACCCCAGTGTGCAGCAAAAAGGGATATTACAAATAAACCCAATTCTAAGAAAAAAATAACTACTTTTCTGCTTTTCCTACTATGACATGTCAACATGTCTGCCGTGAAAAAGGTCCATAGCCATTAACTCCGAAGTGGGAACAGAGCTTTCATTAGAAATTGGTTGGCCAGTGGCCAGTTAGCGCAGTTGGTAGAGCGGGTGCACATATGCAGGGGTTTATTCCTCAACGCAGAAGGACAAGGGTTTGAATCTGACCTGTGATGGTTTTCCTGCGTGTCTTCCCCCCTCTCTCCCCTTTCGTATCTCTCTGCTTTCCTATTAAATAAAGGCAGAACTGCCCAAAAAAAAAGAAAGCTGCTCCACACACACTGAACCGGATGAAAGGGATATTCTTTCCAACACTAAGTTTGAGTTGTTTTGTAGATGTTTATGTACATTTGTTCCCAGTCGGCCGGAGATATGTTGCATGACAGTTCGCTTTTTATTTTTTTATATTGACAATTTGTTTCTCTTCGCTTGTATTAACAAACCTTTTAAGAAATTGTGTTTCAACTCCACAGTCATACATTTTAAGTATACATTTTTATCAGTGGATTTATGTCCTGAATGGATCTCTTTCTTTAGAACACCAAACGGGTGACTTCTCACTTGGAAGAATCTAAACAAATGAGTTAGACCGTATTGTGAAGACAGATGCTCAAAAGATTTCATGTTTTTATCCCCAAACATTTGTCCACGCACAAACCTTTGAAAGCCCACATTCTAAAGGTCTAACCTGTTTTGTTAGGAGGAAAGGCGATCTGTTCTAAATCTTCATTTCATTTTTGATTCAGGCAGTGTTGCAACAAGCCATCTATTGTCTAGATTCTTAACATACGTTTTCTTATATTTCTGCCTATCTCCACAATTTAGTTCCATCTGTCTCTATCTTGTGTGTGGGCATTCTATCGTCCACACTTTAATAGTTCGTACTCTTGCTTTACCATTCTTTTTGGTAAAGAAAGATTTGTGACCTAATGAATTCCAATCTTAGTTCAGGCCCACATTCAACCTGAGCCCTACGGAGCCCCCCCCCCCCCGGGGTCAACTGAGAAAAAAAAACTAAACCGTGCGTACAGAATAAAAATCTGTTCCCTCGGTTTTCAAAACTGTTCACACAGATTCATAATCCGTGCCCTCTGTTTTATAAACGTGAGCAAAGAAAGAAAAATATTCACAGATTTGAACTTCCGGGATCAATTACTCTATATCAGACAGTGTTGGGTGTAACGCGTTACAAAGTAACGCAACTAGTTTTTTGGGTAAAAACGCGCTACTACTGAAAATTAGGTAACGAAACGTAGTTCCTTTTTCAATTCGGCGCAACGTTATTTTTCCCAGGGACAGATTTGACAGCGACACTGCCTTCTCAGCTGCGCGCTCACTACGCTCCACACGGGACGTGACAGAGGCTGGTAGCAGAGGAATCATGGCAAGCGAGAAGCAGCCAAAGCTAACTTTTGAGACCGTGTTAAGCTTCATGGCTTTTTGCTGGACGGCGCTCTGAGCCAGGCAGACACAAAGCTGACAACCTCACAGATGGATGTGGTGGAGATGGCCTCATACACACACGCAGCGGAGTGCTGTGGACTTGTGTCGGTTGCGCGGACACGCAAGGACTCCCAGAAAAGAGGCTGCATGTGTCTATGACAATGCACGGACCATCGTGGCTGCACGACCGGTACAAGTCGATACAGACATTACATAGTATACGCTAACACCGTGTAACGCCGATGACCTGCCGATGACCTGCCGACTCGTTCATAATGAATCAGTCGTCACTCTGTGAGGAGAGAATCCAGTCTGCAGTGGAGTTCAGACACTTCACTGATAAACCAGAGATTGGCTTTATGGTCAGAGGTAGTTTTTGTATAATTAACTTCAGTCTCTGACAGAGACGCCTGCTTTTAAAAGTAACTAGTGCTGTCAGTTAAACGCGTTATTAACGGCTTTATTAACGGCGTTATTAACGGCATTTTTTATCGCGAGATTAACGTTCTTTTTGGCCTAGCAAACTTTGTAGTTTTTTTCACATGCTGTTGCAACAACTGACAAGTGACATTAGAAAAACTACAACACCACACCGGATCTAGCTAGACCAGAAACAAAACTACAGGCATGCCGCACACACTTGCAAGCCGGCCAAATTGTAGTAGGCTAACGTTACATTTTGAGTGGATGGTGACCGCGAGACGCCAAAATGGATGCCAAGAAGATTCTGAATGGAAAGTTTACTTTAAAAAATTGCCAAATGGTCCCATTGACAAGACCAAAGTGATCTGTGTGTTTTGTCGTTGTGAACTGAGCTATCATCGCAGCACGTCCAGTCTGAAGTACCACTTGATGGCCCAGCACACAGCTGATGGCCAAGCACACAGCTGCTGCCAATTCTCCGCCCCCTCGTCAAAGCCAGGCGACAAAAGCACAAAGCAAGCCGATCCACTTTTCCATGTGGATAAGGGCATTAAAATGAGAAAAAATAATTGGACAAAAAGAAATCTAGGGACATTTAGAATAGATAAAAATGTTCGATTAATTGCGAGTTAACTATGATATTAATCGCGATTAAATATTTTAATCGTTTGACAGCACTAAAAGTAACGTAAAAGTAATGAGTAAAGTAAAAAGTTACTTTCCATAGGGGGTAACTAAGTAAAGTAACGGATTACTTTTTTAAGAAGTAACGAGCAAACACTAGGCCTACTTTTTAAAAGTAACTTCCCCAACACTGATAGCAAAATGTTATTAAATCACAAACGACGCATCTTTCCTACCGTAGTAAGGTTAACAACAAGCTACAAACTAATTTTTCATCAAAACGAGCCGTCCTCCAACCTGGAGAAATAACATTGGTCTCTACGAGCAGCCGGCGGTGAGACAAGTGCTTAGGGACCGTCTACAAACTACAACCGCGAAAAGAGATGCAACAAAAATATTTATTAATTTAATGATTAAATAAGGTAGTGTCGCCAAACTTACCTCAATTATAACTTGTCTCCTGCTAGTTGTACTACAGTACTTACTTTAAAAAAATTATTTTATGTTTATATTTTTGTGTCGGTGTTGTAGTTTGTAGACGGTCCCTAAGCACTCGTCTTACTGCCGTCTCACCGGCTGCTCGTATGCTTGAAAATGATTTTGTAGCTCGTTGTTAACCTTACCGCGTTAAGAAAGATGCATCATTTGTGATTTAATAACATTTTCCTGTAGAGTAATTGATCCCAGAAGTTCGAATCTGTAAATATCTTTCTAACTTTGCTCACATTTATAAAACCAAGGGCACAGATTATGAATCCGTGCGAACAGTTCATGAAACCAAGGGAGCAGATTTTTATTCTGTGCGGACGGTTTAGTTTTTTTTTCTCAGCTGACCCCAGGGGGGTTCCGTAGAGGTCTAATCAGCCAGAATTCCCTGAAATCACCAGTGTGGACTTAAAGGTTGACGTGAGACAGGTGGCAGGTGCAGCAAGAGAGGAGAGGAAAAGAAACACGGGTGTGACCTGCGACCCCGTGCTGCGTGTCATCCCCCATCTCTCTCCCACTTTTCCTGTCTATCCACTGTCACTATCAAATAAAAGGAAAAGCCCCAAAATAATCTTTAAATGAAATAAAAAAATATGAAAAAGTCTAAAGGTTTGTGGGACTACGACTGCACAGCAGGTGTTTGAGTTATAAATTATAAACTTCACGTAACACATCACATAAAGGATGAATATGTGACTTGATCAGGATCACATAAAGTGTCACATGTTGGCTGGACTGGGTCTGTATGGAGTACTCTGACAGATTCACAGAGACAGTATACAGCCACACCTTTGGCTTTGAGTTCATACATTAAGGATGTCAGCTTTTAAAAGGAACATTGCAAAGGAACTTAGAGAAAAGCATTTGACAGAAAGTATCTCAGATGCAACACCTTCAGAGCAGACTCAACATACATGGCAAAAATATCAAAACACAAATCACTTGCTGTAAATGGGATCTATGTCTATCTTAGTTACAGCTGACCTAAAAAAAATGACCTACCACCTCAATGCCCAGTACAAAAGGATTTTTTCATTTTATATTTTGGATCACATAGTAAGTCTAAAAGGTGGTAAATTTGGTAATTGTTTATTACTTCTTCTGCTTGTTCTAACATTGGACATACAACAAACCTTAAAACAGTGGCCCCAACACAGTTGAAGAGGCTATAGGGGGAAATGGTGGGTACCATGAAACCCTTATTAAAGGTGCTCAATAAGCGATGTTGGGTGACGTTACTTCTTGTTGACGTTCAAAGTATTTTCAAACAAAACGAGGCTAGCTCGCCCCTCCCTCCTCCTCATCCCGTCCATTCTCCCTCCCTTCCATGCTTCCGCGCACTAACCCCCCAAACCCACCCCCAAATCCTTCTTGTCGGTTATTGGCTGGAACGCTGGAACACTGTTTGTTATGTTTGGTGGTGCAGGTTGGCACAGTTTGGTTTTGTTGCCGTTTGTGGAGCCTGGGCTGTCTACAGAGACCGCGTTTATTTACAGTGTGTTCAGGGGACAGGCAGCTAGCGCATAGTGAGGAGATGTTTGCTGTATGTGACAAAAAATGTTGTAGCCTAAAAAAACGCGTCACGTCACTTAGAGCGCCTTTACCTACTGATGGTAAGCTCCTGCTAACACATCAATTACAACCTGTTGTCCTTTATCTGCTCTTCCGCTGGACTCTAGTTCTGTGCTGCTTGACCTTTCTTTTGCTGCTTTTGTACCGATAAATAAAGGGTTCAGTATGCTTCAAACTGGGTCTTATGAAGTATGAGTAAGTAGTATGAGTCTGAAGACGGAAATAGTGTTCGTGATTGTCAGATTTTTACTAAAATTGTTAAAGAGAAGGTTCTGAAATAGTAAAGGAGTGGAGGGAGGGGGTTGTATTGCCGACTATTTGATGATTGAACAAGCACTCTGTTTGAAGCATACTGAACTGAAGCATTATGGTTGCAGTCATTGGATCATCTTCCAGAAGAATACTGTCAGCTGAGCATGTCCATCTCTTTCTCCATGGCCTCCACGTCATTCTCCAGGCTGTATGTGGACCATTTATTGAGCCTGCTGTACAGAGGCAGTCCATGCTTCTCCCTGTAGAGGTAGACACCAGTCACTCTGTTCCAGTTAGTGCTGCAGATAGGACTAGCATTGTGGTGCTCAGCCAGTTGCTCTTTATCTTCCTCAGTGCCTGCCACAAAGCCAAAGAAGCTCTTAACATTCTCTGCAGCCAGGAGGCGGGCATGGACAGCTGCCGTGTGTCGGAAGAGGGCATTTTCGTTAGAGCGGTATTGGGACCAATATTCCTCCTGCAGGTAGCCAAGTGGAGATGAGCAGCGCTTCATACACAGCATCAGGAACACCATCAGACACATTCCTGCCACCAGCAGCCAGCCTATCAGCTGAAAAGAACAAACAATCTTGATGTCATCACCTAAGACACTGGATCAGATACATTTGTGTCTGCTGTTTGCTTATTAATACCTTTGTCTACTCCACTGTCTTTAAATCTGAGCAAACAAGCAGAGTAGTAACGTTACGAGGCAGAGAGCTATGGCAAGCCGTTTTAACATTTAATTAGTCAGCCATAGTAGTATTTCTCCAAGTCAAAATTATATTTACTAGGCAAAATGGTTACGAAAGATTTCCACAATAGCATTCTTACTATCTACAACTTTGATTGTACTAGTAAAAACTAAATTGAAATCCTTAAAAAGTATAATTGGCCGTTTTCAAAATTGAATAGCTAGCGTAAAAGCCGATAAGCGCTGAGAGGATAAATAGGAACCAATCTTTGGTTAGTCAGGTATTCTAACCAGAAGCACAGACCTCACAACACCATGTACGCCACACGCACACACATACATACCCATATATGCTTCAGTCACCGTTTGTTTGAAAAAAAAACATAAAGCTGAAATGGAAATAAATGGAACTACAGGTTTCAACTGCGAATATGACTTTGACTACACCTAGACTGGATATTTATTCATTCTATAGTAAAAAAGAACATTTCAGATATCCACAACGTCATTCTTCCTAGGACAAATGGTGCCACTTTTGCCATTCATGTGTACTGGACTCGGACAATTTCAGATATCCACATACAACATCATTCTTCCTAACCAGAATCAACATTCTATGTATTTGCAATAGAATTCTTACTAAGAAGAACTCAAATTTCAGATATCTACAATCCAATTGTTAGTGGTCATAATTTTAATTTTAGATATCCATGGTGTTTATTCTCTACACGCCGATTTTCCTATCCTAATGCCTTGTGTCTCGTCTCTCAACACGGTCTCACGGTAGTTCGTGTAATTGTCACGTTATTTTTAATCTATTGATTCGTGTACAAGAACACGTTTATTTCGTTTTTTTAACCATCTATTCAGAGGTTGGGTTTAGGAAAAAAAACAACGGGGAAAGGACGCCTGACACGGCGGGAGGCAGCCGCGGGGGACGCGCGACAGTAACGGGACGGTTATGATTAGGAAAACAACGGGGAAACAAAACGCCACATGCGGGACGCGATCCTCGGTCTCCCAGGTGAAAGTCCTGTATTGTTTGACCCATCCACCACCCCCGACCAACCTCCCTACGCGGATTTTCGGCTTTTAATACTACTCCCTACCGTATTCGTGCTGTGATCACGAAATATGCTTCCCATTGAAATACATTACTTTACATTTTCGTGCTGGCCACCACGAAAAAAACGTCCCTGTAAACATGAATCAACAGATTAAATAACGTGACCATTTCACGAACTGCCGTGAGACTGGGTTGCGTCTCTTGTGGTCGTATTTTATCATCTTGTCCAAAAATGGAGTAAATATTGTAAAATGCATACATTTAGAGCTGGCAGAAAGGCAGCTGGACAGATCAGGGCCTTCTACTTGTTTATTTTTGTACCTTTCTTTCTATATTGCCAACAGCCACTCATCTCTCCAGCTGTTTACCCCAGTGTGTATTTGATATCCAGATCTACCTGCTCCCAACTACCTTGCCCCACAATAAATACTGTATACTTGCCACTTAGCCATAGTCCCCCAGCCCCCTGTGTGCACGTTGCATTTTTCTGTGCACTACTGGGTGCTTAATACGGTGGCCGAGAACAGAAATGCAAATGCTACAACACAAATGCAAAAGCCACAACACAACTGCAAATGCTACAACACAATTGCAAAAGTAACAACGGAAATGAGCAATAACGGAAAAGAGCGACAATTGGCCATTTGAGTGAGAGTCTACACAGCGGTGTCAGCTGAAAAAAATAAAGAGCATTTACAAATCTCTGCTCAAAGTATACTTACTGTGCCCTTGGCTTTGTAAACTGTGGCCACAGAGTTGTAAACTGTGCACACGGATTTACAATCCATTCGGATTTCATTTTTTTTCTACCCATCAGCGAATGTAGTGGACCACTGCTAACCTAGCTCCTGTCTTATTTTTCTACTTTTGACAATATAACTGGTAACACCACATTAGTTGAGGTCCTAATGGGTATGGCCGTAGTAATAGTTGTAATTGGTTTTGTTCCAAAATGCAGAAATAAATTTTATGGCTTATTGTTCCATTCGCTGCTGTTTATAAAAAAAAAAATAAAAAATAAAAAAAACTATCTCCGAGGGCCGGGTAAACTTGGATGGCCAGAATCAGTGGTGAAAGAAATATTCCAATTGTTTTCACTTAAGTGAAAGTAACAACACTGCATAGTAAAAATACTCTAGTAAAGTAAGTAAAGTAAGTAAAAGTCATGCATTTAAAATCACACTAAAGGTACAAAAGTATCAGCATCTAAAATGACTCATTATACAGAATGGCTCATTTCAGAATCATATAAACTATATTACTGTGATGCATTAAGTGTTCATCATTTCTTATGGCTTAATAGCCAGGAGATGTTAAAGGTTTTTAATCATTATCCTCCAACGTGCCTCAGATTCCTTCAACATTTCTGACCTAGCAGGATCCTAAAACTGAAGAGCACCAGAGTGACACTTTCTACACACTCACGCAGCACTCCACGCAGACTATTGTCTGTTAATCATTTTGATGTTATAGCTGTTGCATTGCTGCTGTTTAATTATTGGTACGTTACAGGTTTGTTGTCCTGCTGCTTAAAACCTTTCACAGTTTCTGCCTTCAGCACAAATGTGTCCAAGTAGATGATGTGTTTGTGCTTGACCATGGAATTCCATAAGTTGCTGTTCCCTCATAGTCAGAACAGGTTTAGACAAGACTCCCCCTCTTCGCTTTCAGACTTGTAGAAACTAGATAAGGATGCTGCTCTCCCAAAACTATTGGTTTATTTCTCTCAGACTCTCCTTCAAACCTTCTTTGCTCAAAGAATAAATACTTAAAAGACTTGTTGACCGAACCTTAAAGCTGCAGTAGGTAAGCCTTATTAAACTAACTTTCTGTCATATCTGCTGAAACTGACCCTGTGTTCCAGTAGAACTACATTAAGCAGGTCATTAAAAATAAATCCAGCTCCTCTGGCTCCACCTACAGCCTGTAGTGTGATTTGCAAAAATCCACCGCTCCCTGTTCAGATGCACCAATCAGGGCCAGGGGGGGGTGTCTAACTGCGTGTCAATCACTGCTCACGCACATGCATTCATTCTCCCTTGTGGGGGGAGAGACTTACGAGACCGTTTTGGGCTTTAGCTGATATTGAGCTTCATACTGTGGGCTTCACACAGTGACATCATGTACATCATGACATCACCACAACTGCAACTTGAAATTTTTTAGGTTAATTTAAAAATGAAATCATAGCGATTACATACTGCAATAAGTGGACACTCATGAATCATTGGTCCACATACATTGTGCTAGAAATACAGTTCATTTTGGTAAAGAAATAGTTCAACATATGTTTCGATAGAGATTCACTGTTGTTCATCGAGAAATAGTTCCAGCAAGTAACTCCTAAAACCAAACATTGTTGTTTTTGCATTGTGTACAGATTAAACACACATAACACAACAAGTTAATCAGTGAGCTGTTGTTAGGTGTATTTGGGAATTTTGCACAGAGCCAGGCTGGCTGTTTCCACCTGCATCCTGTCTTTAAGCTAAGCTAGACTAACTACGTCCTGATTCAAGCTCTGTACTAAGGCCGGCTACACACTGGCTGCGTGGCGTGAGCGTGTCAGCTGCGTGGCGTGTCCGTTTTTATTTCGGCTCCCATGGTAACATGTTAGAGCTTGCACACTGCCTGTGTGACACGCGTGTCTCAGGCGCGACTTGAGCTGTGGCGAAAACGCGTGTATGCTACAAATAGGACCGGCGTCTATTTTTCACGCAACACGCAAGCGTGTTGGAAGCGTTTCCAGGCAACATAGAATAGGAAAAGATGTTTATATGTCATTTTGACACGAATAAATTTCATAAATGACATGTTGATGTTTGAAAGTCTCAAGGTTTTGACATAAATGCAGATATAAATGTAATTAAAAAAAAAAAAAAAATAATAATTATTGATTTTCAAATATTGCACCTGTCAATACAGAATGAAATATTCTGTAGCCTATTTTGCCGTCAGTACTGCCGACGTTGTCTTTGCTGTAATCAGATCAATATATATTTATGTTTAACATGAAGTATACTACTGCTTGAGTGCAGTAAATCAATGGGAAACATCCATGTGTACAGACAAGGCGAGCAGCAGCAGCGCTGCGTCAGACACGTTTCTGGTGTGTAAAGACATAGAAAACGCCACGCAGCCGCCACGCAGCTGACACGCAACAGAAACACCACGCTCACGCCACACAGCCAGTGTGTAATGGTATCACTCCTGTCACCTAATTTTTGTTATAGTGCTCATATTATGCTCATTTTCAGGTTCATAATTGTATTTAGAGGTTATATCAGAATAGGTTTACATGGTTTAAATTTCCAAAAAACACCATATATTTGTTGTACTGCACATTGCTGCAGCTCCTCTTTTCACCCTGTGTGTTGAGCTCTCTGTTTTAGCTACAGAGTGAGACATCGCACTTCTGTTCCATCTTTGTTGGGAGTCGCACATGCTCAGTAGCTAGGTAAGGACTACTAGCCAGTCAGAAGCAGAGTATGAGGGCGTGCCCTGACAGTACCTAGGTAAGGACTACTAGCCAGTCAGAAGCAGAGTATGAGGGCGTGCCCTGACAGTAGCTAGGTAAGGACTACTAGCCAGTCAGAAGCAGAGTATGAGGGCGTGCCCTGACAGTACCTAGGTAAGGACTACTAGCCAGTCAGAAGCAGAGTATGAGGGCGTGTCCTGACAGTACCTAGGTAAGGTCTACTAGCCAGTCAGAAGCAGAGTATGAGGGCGTGCCCTGACAGTACCTAGGTAAGGACTACTAGCCAGTCAGAAGCAGAGTATGAGGGCGTGCCCTGACAGTACCTAGGTAAGGACTACTAGCCAGTCAGAAGCAGAGTATGAGGGCGTGCCACGCTAGCAGCTACGCGAGAATTATAACATGTGTTGTTTGGAAGTTTTAGCATTGTCCTGCACTTGCCTAGCAGTTGCCACGCCCCCTTTTTCTTTGCCACTCATTTCCCCACGTAGTTCACTGCACCTCCAACTAATTAGCCTCAATCAGCCACAGATTTTTTTAGGCGGCACCTGTGCCCAACCCCTTCCCTTTGTTCAAGCCACATGGAGGAATCCTTGTGTGTTGCTGCTGGAAATGCCATGTCTCCTGCCATGTTTGCGTTATATTGAGCAATGTAAGTTTCAAACGTTTTTACTTTGATGGAATGTTTTTTGTAATTGTATCCCATATCCTTTTCCCTCTTAGAAACCGCACATGGCTACTCCTGCTCCTATCCACACACTTACCCACACGCATACATCTCTACACACACACAACCATAACCACACTAGATGTTACTTCAATAAAGAGAGAAATTGTGGAATTGAAAGTGACTGTACTGAACTGTTCTCACTGACACCTCCACTGGTATCAAGCCAGCCACCTACACAACCCTCTCAAACAGTGGTGTAGTCTACGTGATACGCAGGTATACGCAGTATACCCACTAAGAAAGCTCCAGGATTTCCATATAACCACTTAAAAATGCCCAATGACACGCAACAACATACTTTCCATTATATTTTTGATATATTTTGAATTGTCATCTGTATAAAGGGATTTCCACCGTAAATTGGTGCATAAAAGTGTATCCGAATACAGGAAATGAAGTCATTGATGCTCAAAACTTCCCTAAGGGAGGACACCCAGACTCCCCTCCCTCCCCCAAAGGCAGATTCTGGCCAATATATACTGCAGTACAGTATAGCCTACCCACTAAAATACATTAGACTACAGCACTGCTCTAAAACCTCCTTTTCATGTGTTCCAAAGTGACCACGTTTGTCTCTGAAGTAAAGGCTGGACTACAATAGAGCTGTTTGGAGCAGTTTGTGAACAGTGTTTTCTGTTGGAGATGGTAAGTCCCTTTGGGGGGGACTTTGGGCTTTTTCACTTTGTAAACCTACAGTATAACATGCACAGAAAAGATATATAACACTAACGGAAAAAGCCAAAAAGCATAATATGAGCACTTTAAGAAAGCAAATGAACGTACTTTCCAAAATTTCCTTTAATGGGTTTTGATGGCAAATGTAGTGACTGTAATTTCAATTATTGATTTGATAATTGATTGATATTTTACATTAATACTTAACCAATGTTTATCAAATACACAAGGGATAAAACTAAGACAATCCCGCAAAAACAGAAAAAAGTACTTTCAATACCTGAGATTCATATTTCAGTCTTCGGTTAATTTCAGCCCAGAAGCCTCGCAGCTCTGTTGGAACGCTTTCTCGACACGGGAATTTCGCCATTACCTCTGGCCCCTGATCTGAGGGAAAGCCCTCCAGTGTACTGGGGTCAACAAACTCACTGAGGGCACACGTGTAGGCCTGGCCCTGCAGCAAAGAGATAACTGACCAGGTTAGTGGAGCCACCACACCTCGACCGATGATTGTTCCCAGCACCGCAAAGGCTGCGGCTCCCGACAATTTCCGGCACTTTCTGAGCCGACACTCGGACACCAGGTCCCAGGTGCTCCTGTTCATCATTATTCCTACGAGGAAAAATACCAGCGCTGGAACACCAATGGCAGCCAGGCCATAGCGGTAGTTCCTCCCAGAAGAACATGGGCATTCAAAAGCAAAAACATTGTATGCAGTCTGGCTGGCCACAGTTCCCAGAGCGATCAGACCATTAAAGATCATCACATCTTTACTCTTGAAGAAGAGTGACACAAACTTAAAGTTCTCTGTGATGAGTGCAGCCATGTTGGGATGTCGAGTCTTCACTGAGAATAATACTGAAGAGCTGTGGGTTTGGTTTTAGCAATGTCAGGCTGCAGAGAGAGAAAGAAAATGGAAATAAATATACTTTATATCTTGGCATTATTACATTTGATATGAGTTAATTATGATAGGATTGATTATTACTGTAGTCTAAAGTGTACGTGACTGTTTTGTAATAAATAAAGTTTAGTTGCAGAAAATAAGTGTTACACTTAGCTATAGCACTTTTAGTCAATCAAAAAAGAAGCCAGAGAAAAAATTCCTACCGCTTGATTTAAAACGGTAACAATGGAATGCAGTCATGCAAACTCACGCTCTGGCAGTGTCCTGAGGCGGGGCTTGTGAGTCAGCCTTTGTAATCCAATTACATCATCCAGTGCAATAACATCTCAGGAAAAACTAGGAAAAATCCAGTCCGAAACATAAAATCTACTTTATTCAAGACTGGAAAGCGAAGTACCTCTTTTTGCGTACAACTTTGAGTCTGTGTTAGCAGTCTGGGCACCAGTGAGCAGTCACAGTCAGGGACTGCCCTCTGGTTTCCTCCCCAGTGGAAAAAAATGTGGTCTACAAGTGAAAACATGTGCTGCTGATCACAGAGCAATATGACAAAAATGCAGGACAGCCCAGGAACTGAGAGCCTGGATGAAACACACATCAGGAACATATCTCTCAGTTGAAACTAAACTGTGAGAATAGTTTCATTCAAACTTTCAAAAACAGTTTTTTTTAATTTTCTTTAAAAACAGCCAAGGACAGCCAAAAGCATCAATAAGCAGATTTTCCTTATAGCCTTGCCAGCTTACATGTACTATTAGACAGTAATAATAAGGGAAGTTACTTTCCATCTTCTGTACTACACTTCCTTCTCCTTAAATTCTATAATGTGTTTTATCCAAAGGAAAAGGGCACAGCTCAAAGTCATTGCAGTGAAAAGACAATACTTTATTCCCACTGGTATGTGCTCATTGTTATATTTTTCAAATGAAAACCAAGCCAGTGTGGTTTCGAAGATAACAAAGTAAAACTCCCTCTCACAGCCAACAGTGGTCAGCAGGTAATAAAAGTTCAGTAAACATGCAGGTTGTTAGCAATAGTTAGCAATAGTAGCTACCCCTGTCGGTCACATAAACCTGACCTTGCAGGTCCTAGTAGTCCCTTGAAAGTCATAAAACAAATATAGAGCAGGCCCTGTCACGCTTACTTCTGTTAAGTCATTAGGGTTCAAACCCCAAAGGGGTAGAACCCTATAGTTTTTGCTCCGATTAATTAGTATTCGTTGTCTTCCACTGTGGCTCAAATTGCCATGTGCTGGAATGAGCTAGAAACAAGACACTTGGCCCAATGCCTGGAAATGATGTGCTTAAGGTTCCCAAAAAATACGAACCCAATTGGCCACACGGCATATTCAAGGCTTAAAAACGCAATTTTTCGTAAATCAGATTGACTTGAAATTTCTCACACGAATGCAGCTAAATGTGCTTTACAAAAAAAGCCTCCGGACCATAAAGGTCCAACATGATATAATGCATAATGTGAAAAACTGTAAAATGAATAGAACAATTTTGATTCTATCAACACTGAAATTGGTTTGCAGCCTTGCGGGACTGAGATACACATTTCTAATATAAAAGAGCAAGATTGGTAAAAAAAAAAAAAAGAACATGGCCGCCATCAATTAAAGAAATTTGCTTAGTAGGAAATTGGCCATAACTCAGTAACGGTTTGTGCAATCATAAAAATTGTAACATATGTTCATGTCTAGGCAACAATTTAGGGTTTAACCCATAGGGGGCACCAAAAACACCACAAGTACCGCAAAACCTGGTGGACGGAATTTCCCCAAAATTGTTACACATAGTCTGGGGGCGAGTAATAACCAGGGTCTAAAGTGTCATATTGATTAGTGTATGTGGACGTGGCCTATTTAGCATTATATGATAAATTATGCCTTTTCTCAAGTTACTGTTGGCCAGAACGAGTTAGAGACATGAACATTGTCACCATAACTGATGGTGATGTGCCAATGCTTCCCATAAAATATGATGCGGTAAGTCCGATTCACTTGATATTTTTCACACAAGTCCAGCTCAGTGTGCTCTACAAAAAGGCCTCTTGGACCATAAACTTCCGCCATGATGTTTTTTTGCTAATTTGCATAATGTGAAAATCTGTGAAATGAACGTTGTGGATTTTGACTCTATCAACACCAAAAATTGGTAAAGAGCCTTGCAGGACTGAGATATACATTTCTGCTATAAATGAGCAAGATTGGTCATAAATCATGGCCGCCATCAATCAAAGAACTTTGTAAAGAACTGGGCTTAGCAGGGAATTGCCTATAACTCAGGTTCTTCCCATCAATCCTGCCTAAAACTGATGGAGACATCTGACACCTTGACCTGAACGTACATACCAAGTTTCATTAAAATCTGATAAAGATGTGTGTGTGTGATGTTCATGTGATAAGCAGGTGGCACCTTATATGGCAGCCTAGGCCACAGTGAATGAATGTGTGTGAATGGTGGGACACTCTCAAGGGGGGTCTGGGGGTGTCCTCCCCTCAAAAATATTGAGCTTTTTATGTAAAAAAACTTGCTTTTTCTGCATCCATTTATCCACAAATTATTAGAGAATGAGACCTTGTTAATTAGCTAGCTTTAGAGATGGCAATGTTGGTGTAAATTGGTGTACCAGTTTGGTCCAGGCTTAAATATCTTTATAACTATTGGATGGAGTAGGGTAGGGAGTTATTGATAATTCTTTGTGGTTGTAATACATACACATTGTCAATGTAAATATGTATAAGCGCATCTTTAGTAAACTACATAAAATAAAGTAGTAAATAGAATCTTTGTGAGTCTGTTATTTGGTTCCAAATGTAAATTTGCATGTTTCCATTCATCAATGTGGGTGAGCCCCATGTCAACAACCTAAATGCAAACCAGCCAGACCACACCCAACAGCCAAATTACCCTAGCAACATGGTTTGCTCCAAAGAGTAAAAAGCATTAAGTCAAAGAACTCAATCATGATATAAAGTCAGATCAAAGTCATACACATCTGACTGCATTGGCAGTCCACCCATATATAACCACCTGTTAAGTCTGACTTTAGCAAAGCATACGCTTACTCTGAGGTAGCCTACATCTAACATGTTTCTAAAGCGTAATGTTAGTGAACTGATCATCATGACATGATTCATCCTGGAACTATACAGCACTGAGTGTGTGTCCTAGACATCAGAGTATAAAGTCTTCCCATCACGGTCCTTCCAGGTAACACACATCCTGGGTCTGTGGGCTATCCTGGTGACATCCAGTTCAGGTTTACTGTAGTACCACTTGTTGAGCAACTGGTCCACCTGTTCCTGCTTTGATACCCCATGAAGTCTCTCCTCTTCTTCATCCTCCCACTCCATCTGAGAGTTTGTGATAAAAAGCGGGTGGGGAAGACTAAGTACGGTGTCCTCTCTCATGTCCTCAAAGAACTGCACCACACATTTCCGGGCAAAGTCGCGAGCGTGCAGGACACAGGTTTCATCGAAGAGCTTTTGCTCCACATCGAGGTAGTTGCTCCAGTAGCGTGTCTGCAGGGAGGTGGCATGATTGTCAAAACAGGGCTTGATGAGGCGTCCCAGTGCTCCAAGTACAATCAGGAAGAGGAGGATGGACCAGCCAACTGCCTAGACAGGGTAAGGAAAGTTAGATACACAAAGCCAACAAACTATTTCAGTCATTTGCTGCAGTGACTGTGACGAGCGCACAAAGAGCCATCAGTAGTGGCAAAATCCAGCTCAGGTTGTAACAGCTTACTTGTGAATAGCAGCGAATGTAACGAGAGACTGCTTTGCGGAAAGAGCCGTTATTAAAGATAATGTCCTCCTTGCAAGGCACTTTGGCCATGATTTTGATCACATCCAGACCTGTATTGTTGGGCAAACCTGAGGAAACATACCACGTGATACATCATACAGACCAATAATGTGCCAACAGTAACAGTATAGATTGTACTATGAATACTCATTGAATATGTATTTCCCTCTGTAGAATGTTACCTGAGAAGATTACAGGGTCTACACTAACACTGAAGGCACAAATGAAGATCTTTCCATCCAGCAAAGTGACCAGGATCCATACCATTGGCGCCAGCAGGGCCCTCTGGATCATGGAGGAGAACAGGTACCTGCAGAAAGACACAGGACCAGTTGTCATTTTAATGCCACACATTCACTGATAATAGTAAGAACTATATGTAATCTAAAACAAAATGATGGCCTTGAAAATAATTACAGTCAGTGCTTCAATGTAGAAAAACAAAACAAAACGTTTTTATTTTCCATAATGCCTCTGCTACACTGATTAAGTCAATTAAAAAATGTCAATCTTTGACTCACTTAACCACAGCAGGATTTTTAGATCTGTTTCCAATGGGTCTCATCCACTCGTCCATCATGACACCCGCATGTCGGTTGACCAGGACCCCCAGGAAGAACAATATGATTGGCGGGACAATCATCACTCCCAAAGAGTACAGTTTGTTATACTGAGGAAGGCACGGGCAGTTAAAGTCAAAACTAGTGTAGAGTTTGACACTGACCAAGGCCAGGATGATACAGATCCCATTGGAGATGGACTCAGAGTTGGACTGAAAGTACTGCAGGACTAACTTCAGACGCTCCATGACTTAACGGCAGGTAATGTTCAGGGTGGAAAACAGAAAGATGATCCAATTGCTGCTGTTTCCTTCAAAAACTGAAATAGTTCAAGTAGTAATTTAGAAAATGTTTTAGCGTCTGTAAAAAAAAAAACACTTTTCAGAAGAAAATCTGTGGCCTACATGAAGTGATTCAAAGCTTACCTCACACTACCAATCCTTTGTGAAGAAAAGTCTTAAATCGGTCTCAGCAAACAACCTGAGCTTCTGTTGGAAGAAATCAGTTAAGGAGTGAGTTCTGCAGTGTTCCAGCAAGAGTCTGAGAATGCATGAATACACCTGAGCAGGTGACTGGGCTGTGTGGCCACACCCTGCCTCACATCACAGGCTTACAGACAGAAAAGAAGCCGCAGCAGTAGTTCCTGGTAGGGCTGTATTGTAATGAGAAACTCAAAGCATATGGGACTGTACAGTAGATCAACCTCTACTGTTTCCATTATATAAACAAATCTATTTATTATTAAAGGATAATCCCCTAAATTCATAGGTAATTCATTTTGGTTATGATCCAATGGGTCAAGAATTTTAGTCTTAGTCCTTATTTAGGATCCTTTTGGCCTGACTCGTGTCTCATAGAATAGAATAGAATGACTTTTATTGTCACTATACATATGTACAATGACATTAAAAGCAACTCCTCTCCCAGTGCCAACATATACGTAAAAAATATAACAGCATGAAATAAAATAAGTAGTGCAAAAAAAGGTGCACAGTTGCGACACTATACATATGAAAAAATAAGTATGGTTTTATATACAGTGTGATATGCAGTGTGGATTATTGCACAATACTTGAATATTGCCCAATTGTGGTGATCATATTCAATGAGTAATAGATATTGGACAATGAGAGTAATGATATTGCACAGTATACAGGTATTGCGCAGTAATGTAATTGCACAGTATAATAGTTCACTAAATGAAAGAAACCTCTAATGAGCAGGTCTCACTAGGGGTGGCTCAGTCAGTAGGGAGTTGGGTTGGGTTGGGAACCAGAGGGTTGCTGGTTCAAGTCCCCATATGGAGCAAAGTATGGTGATGGATCTGGAGAAGTGCCAGTTCATTTCCTGGGCCTTGGCAGCCATGGGCAGCCCCCTCACTCTGACATCTCTCCATTAGTGCATGTATAGGTACTGAGCATGTGTGTAATTCAGGCCTGTTAGTAATAACAGGGTGAAAACATTGTAATTTCCCCTTGTGGGATTAATAAAGTATACATTTAGCTGTCTGGATTTACCCTGCAGAGATCTGAGGAAAGGTTAACCACAAAGGATGCCAAAAATGCCAATAACGTTAGCAACCCCGGATATGGAACGTCAAGGATATAGACTAGTACCAGCTGACATAGGGAGCTCTTTTCTGGGCTCAGCTCTAGGTTTTGAAATGGTGGCTGTTTCGGGGGCTGGATGGTTAAAAAAGTCTTCGATGTTTATTTTCAGTGGGTATTTTCCTAATTCTTCTGCTCTACATGCATTTGTTGTGTTTTTTTTTTTAACATGTAAAATGTATTTGCAGAAATCTGCTTGTAAACATTCTGTGAGACGTTTGTCCCAACGGGTATAGCTCTGATGACTGAGTGGACCCCATACTTACCGTACAGCGCAATGGGCTGGATGCTATAGCCAGGGAAAGTCAAAACAAATTGCTATTTATACCACTAAAAAGGCTCAAAATATCACCACACTTCAACGGTAGCATAATGAGGGTCCCAACATGTTAACAGAAGCATTGAGAACGTTGTAAGTGTACAGACAGTTTATTGAAAAGATAGATTATATATAAATATAATATATATATACACACACTGTATTGCTTGTGATAAAGTTAGCACTTCGCGTCTGGGTCCAGGGGTCCGTTTTAGTGAAAACTCTGAGTTTGTTAACCCTGAGATGAGAGAAACTCTGGGTTTTCTGTTCCAGAAAGGGAGGTTTGAGAGGTATTTTCTTCACAGTCGATTAGATATGTAGATACCTTATCCGTCCTCATAGCAGTAACATCCATCGTGGACATGCTTTTACATCCCAGCAGATTCTGTGTCACATGAGTGAGAGCCATTAAAAAGAATGATTATACATTATATTTCTGTTAATAATCATGGTGCTGCAGGCTCAGAATGGGATTAGTATCTTACTTTTTCGCCCGCAGGATTGCACCTAAATGAAATAGGTGTAATACCATTCCATTTTTCACCAGTAATATTATTGGTTACCTTTGATTAAATATGAAATTAATACACTGTCAATGCTTAGGCATTGACTCGAGCAGCAATTTTCTCCCACACCAATTCTCTTTTACAGCAGCCGCTGTGTTACTTTTTTAACTAAATACATGTTCAAACTCGCTCTATGTGCGCATGAGTATTTCCGCCGACCAGTTTGTTTGTGGTTGTTGCCATGGTGAATCGTATCACGGCTCCATTCATGCTGCCTTTTTATTGTGGTGGCGCACGCGCTTAACTCTGAGTTAACCTACTCTGAGTTGATTGAACCAACTCAAATCAGCTGTTCTGGAACCGAAAACTCAGAGTTTCCATCTCAGAGTAAATCTACTCAGAGTTCAGGGTTAGACTCAGAGTTTGTTAAACCTCCTTCCTGATCACCCTGTCGGGGTTGTACTCGCTACAACAACCGCCTCGCTCTAGCTACGTTAGCCCTTACAGGAGTGTGTGTTTAGCTGTGCTGGCAGGGTGTCACGGAGTAACGTTAACGTTATTTAATGCATGTTCACGTCGTGTTTACTTGTTGACAAGTAAACTAAACTAAAAACAAATGATTTATTTCCCCCCCCCCCCCTCCCACATTCCATCCACACCCCCCAAACCAGAGGCAGGGAAACCAGACTCTTAGTATGCATTGTATTGGGTTTTGTCATGAAGCTTATAATGTTGAGTTTTAGGTGTTATTAAGAGAGGAGTTAATTCAATGTTCTGATTATTTGGAGGTTGTAGTTTGTGGTGCTGTTAAATTGTTATTTGTCCTGTGTTTTTCTAAAAATGTTTCTAATATTTTATCCTAAACTGATTGTAAATAAGTTTTGTATTTTTTCCAATCAGTTTCCTACAGCCTACAGTGACGTTTTTATATTTTAGAGCAAACAATAGAATTAAAAGTCTAATATTAATAAATGAATGAGTGAGTGCATGTGAATATGCGGGACGTTACTACTCAGTACACATGTATTCAAAGTAAATAAGGCGTTAACTCAAGTAAAACAATTATAGTTGAGCGAGTGAGCGAGCAGTTGAAAAACAGTTTCCGTTCAGCTTTCACATGTAACAAGGATCTTTTCACGGATGTAAAAAGGTCGACTGTTTGTCGATATGTATGGCAAGAACCAATGGGACTCAAACTGCACTGGAAAAGGCCTTCCAGTAACGCGTCACATTTTTTGGAAGTTTGAAAGTCAAGCATTTCTACTCAATGCTAGAAAGAGAACCTGACAGGACAATGGTTTTCAGCAAATGCTGGGGAAAAACAAAGTTATATCAGTTTATTTATATAAAAGAACACGTATGCTTAACTTGCAGGAAAGTGCTTAGATTACAACATTGTTATAATAAAGATCTATTTTGAATGGCTGACGGTTTCTGAAGTGAACATGACTACTTTGTCTTGTAAAACTGATGCACTTACAAGCATGTTAACAGTCAGACAGTTCGCGTGAAGGCCAAAGAAAACTTATTTTAAAAGGAAAATATGTAATAATAATGTGAACAGCATCCTAAAAGTAAAATAAAAAAAAAAAAGCATCTAGACCAGTCAGTCTACTGGTCTAATTTACATTTGGATGGCTTTTAATAAATGAAAGGTTGTCTTGTGCGTTTCACTGGCAGGTTCTAATGTCCTCTGATAGTTCTAATGCCACTGCCAGCATTTGGGCAATATTAAAGAAATGATACAGTAGTTAAAACAAAAAGCTCATTTAAGAAAAGACTAAAAAGGTAGCTGAAGTAAAAGACAAAAAAAAGAAACACTTTTAAGGTCTACAAACAGCAGTTTTTAGGTTTTTTATACTTTAACAAGTGACAGCAGTTGAGAGCCATCTAAGGACTGGGGTCATAAGTTCATATCTGAAGCGTTTCAGGTCAACGTGATCTCTGACGCGTCTTTGGCATCGATCACTCTGAAGACTCCCACTTTCTCTTTCTTCATTCTCCCCTTTCCTTTGTCTGAAAAGAAACAACACATGCCTTCAGCTCACTAGTTAAACCATGGTCAATTCAGATAAGAGATGAATCCCAACGTATACCTGCAAGTAGTCAATACACAGAAGAGTCAATGTCAATAGAAAGTGTACTATGACAATTGAAGGGACAACGCAGTCAACACATTACAGCTGTATTTAAAGCTTTAGTTTACCCTAATGACCGAAACAAAAGTCTTACGCCGCCTTCACGTCGGCACAGTAGATACGGCTGTCCAACGACCGGAAGTCATTCATTTCCTATGGAGAGTCGCAGACCGCACGCGAATGGGTCCGAACCGATGCGAACAAGTGCGGTGCGGAAAACAATCGGGTCCGCTGGTCATCCGGATGCATTAAAAAAAGCTGAACTCGTACGACAGGCAACGGACGGTTCCTATCCTACAATCAGAGCGGTAGTTAGCGTTGCTATTGTACTGATTAATAAATCTGAATTCTTAAAACTTTTAATAACAAAACAGTGTGTAATTATAGAAAGGGGTAAAAGATCGATTCATTTTGGAGTATGAGAAAATTCTTCCGTGCAAAAACAATGTATAGGATACCTGCTATGGCTAAGTTGGTTAGCAACAGACATCAAACTATTGACATTAAACCGACCTGACATATCAACATCCTGGGCAGCAGCAGCCTGTCTGTTATATCTCTATAGCCCTCAGATGAGAGGTCACAGAGAACTGGGCATTCAGACACTGACAGAATGAGTCGTTCTAGTCTCTCCGCCATTTTTTTTTCTATTCGCTTCTGACGCTCACCGGTGTAGTACGACGGGTTGAGTTTGGCTCGAGGTCATGGTGCAAAGGACCCTAGGGTAAAATTACTGCGAACCATCCCTTTAAGCTTTTGTGATGGTGGAAAAATAAAACACAACCGTTTGTTGGAATGACTATGCTTTCTGGTTCCGGGAACTATTTGGTCGAAAAAGAACTATTTCAGACAAATAGCCAGACAGTATTCTGTGTTTTGCAAACATTGAGATGTTCTTTTTAAAATGTAATGTGGATTTTGTATATTTAAGGGCCTTGAAGAGTTACAGAAGTGCTTTTTGCTGTAAAACACATAAGCCTGTTAGTAGGGGAACCTAAATAACTAGAAACTCTGCTGCCCTGCAGTCAGTTCTTCTGCAAGTCCCCCCTGAAACCTGAAGGAGTGGTGCGTCTCCTCACCCAGCAAGTCACTGCGATCCAACAAAAGCTCCAGGTCCTGGTCGCTGATCACCTTCCCCCTTGATGCTTTCACCTCCCTGAGTGGAACAAAGTTACAGCCAAATGTCACACTCCACTCATGTTGACACGTTTGTCCCAGTAAAGAACCAGTTTTGGTTATTCTTTACATTCTCTAAATATAGAGTATATAGAGTAGAGGATGATTTCTTACTTCTCAGTGCCTCTGGCTTTGAGCAGCTCCTTCAGCTCATCCAGATCAATGCAGCTTTTACTTTGGTTCAGCTCTGCCCTCCCACCTTTGAACTTATCTGCGGAGAAAAGCAACAAAAGAAATCAAATCATCAAAAGTCCACATTTGGAATATATTTCAGACCACCCTTGCAGAGAGTATACATCGGTTTTCCTCGCAGTGGTGTACCTTCCACCTAGGGTTGGGTACCGAAACCCGGTGCCAATATAGCATAACGACCGGTATATACCGGCTAATTTCGGTGACACTGAAATGTCTGCGCTTCTCTCCGATGGTCGGAAACAGACGTTAGAGGCAATAGAAGCATCGCTGCATGTGACCCTAGTTAACACTACACTTGGCAGCAGGTAACGTTAGCCTACCGTTAGCTAGCAGCTGGATTAAACACGGTTAAAATGCTGACAGCTAAAGTTAAACGGTGTAAAGTGTGACTGTATTTCACTGTAGAGGACTAACACCGGGACGTAACAGACTGCAGCTGCCGTTTACGGAAAAAAACACAGACTGTGCGTTCACTGAAACTGGTAGCCTGAGCCTCGTGGTGCATTCAAAGTTATTGTAAAATACCCGTTTCGCATCTGGGGATTGTTTTGTAGTTTAACAGCAATTTACTGGTGAAATAAGTTATTGTTATTACAGTATTTAATTTGACCATGTGGCCTTAGCAATAAACAAGCTGTTCTTTAATGTCGCAGTCTGACGTTTGGTGCTCTATTTTTTTTTACTTTAAAAAAAAGAAAAGAAAAAAAAAGCATTGGTTCAGGCACCGTTTTAAAATCAGACTGATCTCATGAAGTGGTGTATGTATGACACACCAATTCGTATGCCATTATTGGCGTGTTATCAAGACGCACACTCGCTTTTTAGCGCGGTTATCAACGCTGTTTGGCTTCCATTGAGTTACATTACCTTGTGATTGCGTGTCAATTGATGTTTGAGTTTCAGTAACAACGGCTCCTTCTGAAATAGTTGTGCATCTGGGAAAAAACTTGAAACCTGCACATCTAGGTATCCCATTAAAGTGAAGCCACTCACTCTTGTGAATGACCATCTGCTCCAGTTTCCTTTTGGCTGAGGCCTTCTCCAGGATCTTTTGGTCGATAGTGTTGGCCGTGACGAGGCGGTACACCACCACAGGTTTGGTTTGCCCGATTCGGTGACAGCGGTCCTGAGCCTGCAGGTCTGCCTGGGGGTTCTGAGAGGAGAGTGAAGCATAAACACACACACACTGACCAACAAAACACATGCACTGGGAACACTTAGCTTCAGAACACGGGTTTACTACACCCACCCAGTCACTGTCGAAGATGATAACAGTATCAGCAGTTGTCAGGTTGATCCCAAGTCCTCCCGCTCTGGTGCTCAGCAGGAACAGAAAGACCTCGGGATCGTTGGCGAATTTGGTCATCTGGGGAAGAAGAACCTGATGATAAGTAATTACGGACACAATCTAAAGTCTACTGAGGGCAATGTGTTGCGTGCCAATTCTTAATCCACACAAGAGCCTCAGAATTGTATCTCTCCTAATCAGCTGAATATACCCAGAGCCATCAACAGTAACCTGCTCAAAAAATGCTACTACAATATACTAGGGCTGTCAATAGAGCAAAATATTTAATTGTCCAGAGTAACTTGCGATTAATCGCAAATTTATCACATTTTTTATCTGTTCCAAGTGGACTTTAAAATAGATGCTCTTAACGTGGGAGCGGACAAATATGCTTGCTTCATGCAAATGTTTATTATTATTGGATCAATCCAAAACAACAAATGCTGTCTAGAATATTCTCCAGAATAACCTCAAAACGTACTGTATGCTCAAAAAAATATGCTACGCGCATAATATGGCAAACTCAACTCTTGCCCATCAAGAAACAACGGATGGACATATCGACCTTAATGTAACATAACTAACACAATGTAGTGTCCCATTTTACACTTGGAAAGGTTAACTGAACACTAGGGCTGTGACGCTAGGAATTTTGTGGAAGCAGCAACGCATCACTGCGATATGTCGGTTAACTGCAACCCACTTACAACAGTAGCATAAATCAGAGCGAGAATGGCCGGTTGAGTGAGCTACGTCAGTGGCTGTGTGGTCACACAAAGAGAGCAAGCGCTGAGAGTAGCTTGTGAGGGCGGCTGTGAAGAAAAGTGAGAAAAAAAGAGATAGCAAAAGACGTAAAGGGAGTTTAAAGTGAGCAATAAAACCACAAGCTTCTCAAGACACGGTGGCCTCATATGTTGGTAAAGTGAAGGGTGTAGGGATGCAACGATTATAGTCTGAAAAATAATCAGTTTCACGATTATTATGCATTAATTAATTTCACTGCTAAGGTATGACATTACATGAACACTAGATTTAAAAAAAAAAAAAGGCAATGGAACTCATGCATTACAGCAAAAGACACAAATGGTGCTAAATGGAACAATGTAATGTAACTATGGTCACTGTGTCACACAAAATATCAAAATCACATCAAAATAAATATGAAGATCCCCTTCTAAATCAAAACAGGGTGATACAAAAAATGTATCTAAACAAAGTGTGAGCGAAACTGATGAACTGCTCGGTGGAGGCGCTATGCGACGCAAGGCATATGCTCGAACAGGAGTTTCCTGGCTGCTGTAATCATGCTGCGTGCACCGTTGTCAGTGTACTGACTTTATGTTCAATGCCCCTCTGTCTGACTACTTGTAGCAAGTGGTCGACGTAACAGTCAAAGCATTCACCCGAAGTTCCCACTGTTGGTCAAAATAATGTGCTGAGACCCCGAGGTAACGGATTACTGAGAAAAACCTCAGGTGAGTGCAGTGCATAGATGCAGCGCTGCATCGCTTTCTGACTTATCAAACTATGGACCGGCGCGCTGGACCAAATCAATGGACACAGGTGCGTTAAAAGGTGTCCAAAAAAAAAAAAAAAAAAAAAAGACAGCAAATATACACAAAACCTTTCTGCACAGCCTTCTTCAACTTGTTCAAAACTCACATTTTCGTCTCTTTCGGGGTAGGACATGTTGCCATCAAGTCGGCTGTACTGGAAGCCCCGCAGATAGCAATAATCCATCAACAGATCCAAGATGGTCGTAAACTGACTGAAGATCAGAACCTGGATCGCAACAACAAATCCATCACACATACAAGTCAGAAATACGCCGACATACTGGAGAATATAACAGGACAACAAACAGCATTGGCAGAGGATTGTTCACACACCAGCAGCATCAATCAGAAAGGGTTGTATTGCCAAGTACGTTTAACACATACAAGGAATTTGTTTTGCTGATGTTGGTGCACGTCACACATTCTCTAGATGGAATATTAAACGATAAGCAAGCAGGTGTACCTGAGATTACTGCACTAATACTGTACATGCCTTTAGTTTTACAGAACTTTTAGTTGGAGGAGCAGCAGCTCTCTATAGGATAACCAGGAGACGCAGACGGGGGAAAGATGGGTGAGACGCTGCTTCAACAATCACAACTCATAAAACTGTTTGTTTACATGTGTATATGTATGCATATGTACTGTAAATACTGGCGGCTGTGGCTCAGGGGGTAGAGGCTAGGTGGTCATCTACTAATCGGAAGGTCAGTGGTTTGATCCCTGGGGTGTTCACGTAGCAAGTTGTATGTTTTTTTTTTTGTGATTAACCCAGCAGGTGATTTCTCTTACAGTAGATATATCCTGAACCACCAGAGGTAAAATGTAAGTACTGGGACCCCAACTTAGCAGATCTACTCATCATTAATAGTTGATAAATAGTTACTTAGATAGTATTAGTACTTCAGTTCGGCTGACATTTAGCTACTGGTCCTTCTCACCTTATGTCCCCTTTTCTTCAGTGCAAGCAGCAGTCTGTCCAGTATGAGAAACTTCCCGGAGCTCTGCACCAGCTGCTCATCAATCTGCAGGGAGGACAGCAGGATGGACAGTATGTCAAGCAGGGAACATGGGGGGGGGGGGAAAGAGAGATCGAAAAATCGATTCTTTTCCCTAGAATAAATGCTTTATTTTTAGCAAAGATTCAGCTTAATATTTTCTGTTTACACGGTACCGCTGATGGTGACTACATCATATCCGCTTCCAGCAAAACAGAGCGAAAGCAGAAAATGCAGACAATACATGTTATGTACATTTTTACAAATGAAATAAATTAGACTGACTGACTAATGATATCTCTAGAAGTATATTTGTTTTTGATAAAAAAAAGCAAAAATAAAATCACTAAATACTATCGAATCGCAATACTTCTAGAATCCCAGTAAATGAAAATCACAATGCGAATCAAATCTCCACCCATGTATCGTGAAATAATCAAAACGTCCCAGTCCAAATACATTTCCATTCATCTACTCAATTCCTGTCCTTCATCTACATGTACCTTCGTCCTTCTTGAATAAAAATCAAAATTGTACAATTTCTTGGGGAATACTCTCAAGTGAAACAGCACCTGTAGCTCCACGTTACTACACCAAACCAGTAAAAGTGACTGTGCGCTACCTTAAACTCCTGGGTGGCAGGGTCGAGGGGGTACTCCAACAGGTAGGGGTGGTTACAGCATTTCTTCAGCAGCATGAGAATGTTCTGCAGCTTCAGGTTGATTTGGGCATCCAGCGGGCTCTGGACATCCAGCACCGGGGGGGGCCTGGAGGAGATAGGAGGATTCAAGTTAGACTGACACACAGCCAGCTGTCTAGAACTGAGATCCTCAACAAGGGGTCCGGGACCCCTCAGAGGGGTCCTCAGAGTTACTGCAGGAGGACCACCAAATTATTGTTAATTCTTTGAAAAGTATGCAGTAGGGGGCGCCTGATCCGTCTCTTTCAGTTAAGGGGTCCCAGGATTAAAAAAACGTTGAAGACCCCTGGTCTAGAACATGCTTTCAAAACATTACTTTTACTTAATTAATTTATACAACCAGTACTTAAAGGGTACATTTTGTCCCCAACGGGGATACAAATAATTCAGCAGAGTAGGGATGTAACGGTATGAAAATGTAACCTCACGTTATGGTGACCAAAATGATCACGGTTTTCGGTGTTATCGCGGTATTTTTAAAAGTGTGTTCAATATGTTCAGAAAGCACTGATAGGCCTACATAAGCTGAAATAGTTCCAACAAGTGTAACAGTGTTTATTATAATTACAAATATATAGGCAATAGGCTTGTAAAAACTATTGAAAACTGGTTACTGAGACACCGGCCCGCTGTAGGGGGTCCGGTAAGAACCGAATGTCTGACTTTGAGATCCAGGAAAATATATTTACAACTCCAACATGAACTATGAAGTTGTATTTGGCGTTACATGTGAAGTTGGATGTGGTTCTGAAATAAGCAAATAATAATGCACATTAATAAGCATCTGACTTACCATGAACATTATTTACCAAAACTAAATGTTATAGCCACCAGCATACAACAAGAAACAATACTAAGAATTACATTCATTTCTTTGTAATAATTAACATAAATGTAACATATTGCTAAGTAACACAAACTGAGAATAAGCCACATCTATTACAGCACACATATCCATAACGGAGCAAACAGTGTAATACACCTTTAGTAGCTAAGCACGTGGCTCCACAGGCTAGTCTGTTTACAGCGTTACAACACGCACGGACACGAGAAGGGTATGTATGGACTTGTCTAACTCTGGGGGTTACGGTGAATAAGACAAAGTCCCAATAAGTCGGCGTGTTCCTTTAACTTACGTTCTGGGCTACAAACGTCACTTTAACAAGTCCGAAAACGGGAAAGGAATGATAAAGGAAAAAAAGTCTGTTTACAGCGGAGCGGCTGCGTCCTGTCCTCTTCTCCTGTCTGAGCGCAGTGCGCCCGTGCGGCAACTTCATGAGACTGGGATGAAGCTGGGAACACGTGGTTTCCACACCGTGGTAATCCACAGTGATAATGACATTTTAAATGAAAACGGTAATTGTTAGAGTCAACATTTTTACCGTGGTTTACTGTTACCACGGTAATCGCTACATCCCTACAGCAGAGGCAGGGATACGCAAGACCAGAAAGGGGGAAATCCCACGCATCCCTGGAAAAATCGCACCCTGGTTGCAAATATATATATACAAGCTGAGAACAAAAACAGACAAAAACTAAATAAGCAAGTGAAGGTGTGTGTAGGCAGTGCTGACCTCTCCCCCTGCTCCTTGTAGAGCGCCTCAAGATATTTCTCTTCGTCAAATTCTTCGTCTCTATCCGTTTCTCCGTAGTTGATCACCTTTCGATTGCCACGCTTCGGCCGGCCACTTGACGTCAACGCTACAGGAGCCTCCGTCTAAATAAACCAAGAGAGCAGACGGTTTCCATCAGTCAGCTTTTACTGGCTCTTTTATTCATGGTGATTGACATTTCTGTTAAATGGCGTCTGGTGGGTTAGGTGATGGTGATTTCGGGGCCGTTTCATGTTAAACCAAAAGGATGTTACTCTTTAACAAACAGGTCTCTCTCGGTAGGCATCCTTTCCATAATGTTACACTGTCAGCAGCAAAAAGCACTTTTCGTGGAGGCTGACTGACACTGAACATTCGTCCTATAGGGTTACATTGCAGCCCAGTACATGGCTGCTAGTTTCAGCATTCTCACTCAATATTAGACCAAAGATTTCAAGGCTTTTCTTTCACATTACTCACTTAGACACCAATGCATGGGAAAAGAGGATACAAGTTGAAAAATACCGAAACACCTTTATTTATGGAAATTAGCAAATATTTTATTAAATAATGCCTCATTTGCATAATTAAACATACAAGTTCAGAAAACTTGTAATACAAAAAAATTATGTCTTAATGTAATCAGCTGGGGAAGTTTCATGGTGATGTGTTAGTTAGAATATTTGCCCCATTCACCAGTAGTGCCTCCCCATGTTAAGCACTACAATTTTTAACAATGGCAAATTGGCATCACCAATTTCAGCATTTTTCAGTACTGTCTGCCACTTAGGCCAGCTACACACTGGCTGCGTGGCGCGAGCGTGTCAGCTGCGTGGCGTGTCCGTTTACATTTCGGCTCCTATGTTAACAGGTTAGAGCTTACACACTGCCTGCGTGACACGCACGTCTCAGAAAAAACTAAAACGTGTGCATGCTAGAAATAGAACCAACGTCTATTTTTCACGTGACACGCAAGCGTGTTGGAAGCGTTTCCAGGCAAAATAGAATAGGAAAAGATGTTTATATGTCATTTTGACACAAATACATATTAATAAATGACATGTTGATGTTTGAAAGTATCTAGGTTTTGATATAAATGCAGATATAAATAAAAAAAAATAAAAAAAAGATTTTCTAATATTGCACCTGTCAATACAGAACGAAATATTCTGTAGCCTATTTTGCCGTCAATACTGCCGACGTTGTCTTTGCTGTAATCAGATCAATATATATTTATGTTGAACATGGTATTTCATTTTATTAATGGGAAACATCCATGTGTACAGACAAGGCTAGCAGCAGCAGCGCCGCGTCAGACACCTTTCTGGTGTGCAAAGACAGAAAAATCCACGCAGCTGAAGCACAACAGAAACGCCACGCAGCCAGTGTGTAACAATTTATAGTACAGACAGACCTTTTCCTTGCCCAGCATCTTGGCAATAGTTTTGTTGACCACAGCAGTGTAAAAGGCCTCCTGTTTGGCTGTCAAAGGAGCAAAAACAACGATCTCCTTCTTAGGAGGAACATCCAGCGTAACGTCCGACTTCAGCCTCCTCAGCAGGAACGGAGTCAGAATCTGAAACAAAGAAAACCTTTAGAAAAATGCACAAAACCCTTACAGGCCCAATCCAAGAGAGTTATCAACACCATTGATGAAAAAAGTGTGTGTGTGTAGATATATGATGGGATAGATCGTATGTTTCTTATATTACAGCATGCCGGTGTCTGGGGGACAGAAGACTCATGATGACTGTGATGGACACCACACACACACACACACTTTAGTTCATCGTTGTGATTTGTGTTTCATTGCGGGAGATAGACTCATCACTGTGTACCAAATAAAAAAGGAGGCTGATCCTTATGAGCAACAAGAAGAGAACTACATTATCATTTTTAATAATGAAGATCTCCTGCTGAAGCTGCCTCAGTACATCACTTCTCTTCTCCTGAGAGCAGATCTCTGATTCAGACTCTTGGGAAACACTTCCCTCCACCAATTTGCATCTTATAAATGGAATTTGAAGATTTTTTATTTTATATCATACACTTTTATATCAAACACTTATTTAATACTTATATAAGTGTAATAGTCTCTAATGATTGTACTGTGTAGTGATGGTTTGGAGGACTGACCTGGTGCAACATGCTTAGGATGTTCTGCTCTCGCTCAGTAGCCACCACACTCTCGGCTTCATTAATGGTGTCGATGTCAAACCACGACTCAAAGCTACACAGCAAACATGTCAACAAAAGGTTAAATCTGAGCATTGACTTAATGCTGAACAATTGGCAAGAGAAATGTCACACCTAACTGCATATACAGGGTATTCCCTACCATTATACAGCTTAGGGGCAGTGCCTAAGCGTTTTTGCACAGAACCTAAGCGTATGAACTTAAAAACAGTGTGGACACTGTATAGGAACCGTATTGCTACTGCCAGGGCTCCAGACTGTGACAAACAGTAATTTTTAAAAACTACATGCACCATGTGTGACCTGCAAATTTGATGACTTTATATTTTTATTTCATGTTGAAAAGGAGGAGAGCGCGAGTCCGCCAGAGTTGGCTAATTTGGGTGAGAGGGGGAGGGTCCGTGAAACATCTTAACAGCGCTGTTACCCTGTTTCCGTGAAAATCATGATGAAGAGGAGGGGGTTTAGGTTCCGTCGATGGGTCTCCTGCATCTGCAGTTGCCATGCTATCTTTTGACTGGCTCTGGCTAAGTTAGAGGAGGTTGACTCGCAGCACTTCAACGTGTATTTTTCTGCTTGGCAAGCCAACCGGACGTGACATGGGGGCTTGGCAGCACCGGCGATTCCATTTTTTAAATCAAAATTCAAGATTGTGACTTAATTTTGGTGACACTCGTAGTGTTGAGCTCTCTGTTTTAGCTACAGAGTGAGGCATCTCACTTCTGTTCCATCTTTGTTGGGAGTCACACATGCTCAGTAGCTAGGTAAGGACTACTAGCCAGTCAGTAGCAGAGTATGAGGGCGTGTCCTGACAGTACCTAGGTAAGGACTACTAGCCAGTCAGTAGCAGAGTATGAGGGCGTGCCCTGACAGTAGCTAGGTGAGCATTATAACGTGTGTTCCAAAGTGACCACGTTTGTCTCTGAAGTAAAGGCTGGACTACAATAGAGCTGTTTGGAGCAGTTTGTGAACAGTGTTTTCTGTTGGAGATGGTAAGTCCCTTTGGGGGGGACTTTGGGCTTTTTCACTTTGTAAACCTATAACGTGCACAAAAAGATATATAACACAAAGGAAAGGGGAAAAGCCAAAAAACATAATATGAGCACTTTTGCTGTACAAAAGTCAGCCCTCACAAAACACTGTGATGGAGTTCACAGGCACTAACTCTGCAGTGCGTCTGAGCAGTATTGTGATCAGCACTCTACTAATCAACAAGAAAATTGACATGGATCCATACCTCTTGAGGTCATCAAAGACCTCTGGCAGGAGGAAGTTGAGGAGGGACCAGAGCTCAGCCAGGTTGTTCTGCAGCGGCGTGCCAGTCAGCAGCAGCTTGTTGTCAGTGGGCAGCAACTTCAGCTCCCGCACCAGCCGACAGTTGAGATTTTTGATCCTGTGGCCTTCGTCCACTATCAGGTACTTCCACTGAAAGCGCTGGAGCACAACGCCGACATGAGAACAGGAGGGAAAAAAAAAAAAAAGGCTTAATATCAATTAATAAAACTATTGTTTTCTCGATTGACCATTTGTTTGTTAAAGGTCACAAAATAAACAGCCCAAGATGATGTATTTTGTCCAAAACACAAACATATTCAGTTTACAATCAGATATGTGAATGAAAAGCAGTAATATCATCACATTTGAGAAGCTTTGGGATTTTTTGCTTGACAAATGACTCAAAGGGTTAATCAATTATCAAAAATAGTTGACGATTGCTTTGTTGATTGACGAAGGGATCCAACTCAACTAATGCATCTCTATAGTTAAATACTGATCTGTTGATTATTGTTTAGTAAACGATGAACAGGGATCCTACCTGTAGGTATTTTCTGTCAATCATGGCGATCTCAAAGGAGGTGACGACCACAGGACACATGCTTAGGGGCCCCTGAGGCCTGCGCATCTGCTTCAGCAGCTTGGCCCTCTCTGGCTGGGTACCATGGTAAAGAAGCACAGACACCTGGGACAAACACATGGCACTGCTCAGACATTAACAGACAAGGTGCAAGACTATTTCACTCAACTAAGAGCCCTGTCCAATCTGCAATGAAAGTTAGATGCAAACTTGACTTAAAGCTAGAGGGCGGAACCTTTGTCTCGCCCCTCTGCCAGTGAGAGTATTTACACAAACACTGTCGACATGTTTAAGAAAAGCAATTGGAGTCCCAATACTAGACACCGCAACTCCGGTATACTGGAGAAATACAGAGCTTTCCCTGGCGGCGATAGGCATGACTAGCATCGTGTGACCTCGTTTGGCTCGAATGTAACGGACGTTCATTTGTGTTGCAGTTCTGCAGGCTGGCTTTAACTCGCTGAGGTGGGCATGTGTTCCAAGGAGCAGTCCGACAACAAAGTCATTCAGACTTCTGCGCCTGGTGAGATAATAACAGGTCCTCCTACCTCTGGTGTGAAGCGCTTAAATTCGTTGATCCAGTTTGGCAGAGTGGAGAGAGGGGCCACCACCAGGAAGGGGCCCAGCACTTTCTTTTCTATCATCATGGCAATGTGAGCAATGCACTGGATGGTCTTTCCCAGTCCCATCTCATCAGCCAGGATCCCGTTGATGCCATTCTCCCACAGCATCTGACAGACGAACACCACAGGGCTGCTGGTTTACACACAAATATCTCTTGAGCCCTTCATCAAATCTACTTCACACTTGGTTTCCTGGGAACCCAATGTACTTGGGGTTTGGATTTTGGAGCAATTTGGACAGCATTGGATATTAAAAACTAAATAAAACAGCCGAACACTAAACTGAGTGTTGACACGCTCTGGACAGCAGCGGGGGTGGGGGAGGTTTACCAGCTTGGACTGCGGTTCACTTTTTGCTGCTTCCAACCTTACATGATTGCGGCATATACCAAGCAAACTTGTATTCACTTTCCTGGAGCACGAGCGCATAGCTGACAGGAAAAATCCCAACCGTTTGTTGATGACAAACTGTTGATGATTTCCTGCATGTCTTCCCCCTCTCTCACTTAGCCGTCCTGTCAAATAAAGGCGGAAAAGCCCAAAAAATAATCTTTAAAAAATAAATAAAAAGCAGACTCTCAGAGCTGACTGGGCAACAACAGCCGTTTTCAGACTCACCCTGGGTCCGGTTAATTAAGTGTACTGCTAACTTATAACACTACAGTCTGCAAAATACCCCTGCCAATCAAATCCATACTTCAACGTTTACCGTCAAGCCATTAAGCCCTTCCCAATTTTGGAATTGGGAAGGGCTTAGTGTCTAGTCTCGATCAAACAAACATCACCTTCCACAATCTCATTTTCATCGACTGCTCACCCTCAGCCACTCGATTCCTTCGATCTGGTAGGACCTCATGACCCCTCCAGTGAAGAGCTCCGGCTGCTGGGCGGGGACCGGCTGGCCGTTCACCTTCCTGTGCGGATGGAGCAGATGCTTGGCGGTGTCTCGCACCGTCTCCGACAGACGGTTCTTGATGTCTACGTTGGAGTCGCTCATCTTCTCGATATCCTCGGCTTCTAGTTTCTTCTGGGCCGGTGCCTGGTCCTAGTCAAATGTTTGATACGCACACGTACGGTTGGATGTGTTGCCTTCAGTGGCCCTAGTTTTCTATAGCCAATGTTCACCCTTGTGGATCATTAAAATATCTTGACATCTCGTAAAAACAAAAATGAACCATTACCATTTCCTCCACTTTGGTTTTCTTAGCTTGCGACAGGATTTCCTGGAAGACAAAATTAAGCAGAACCAATGAGCAGATCAGTAAATGCCAAGTTCCAAGACAGAATAAAAGTCAAACGAGAGCTTACTTCTTTTGACATGACATCTGCTATTTTGTAGTCTTCGTCCCTCCTCCTCTTCTTTTTAGCTAGTTCGACAGGGAATAGAGTCAAAAACGTCACACATACTTATACGCATTTGAAGTTTACATAAGCATATTCCTTAAACTGTTAGTTTGTAAATATCAGTGCGTATATGCTGTATTTAGTATAAGAGCCAACAGAAGACCTGCTCACCTTTCTCAGGCTCTGCACCGTTTGTGTTCTGCGTTTAAAAGACAAAAACACACAGCTATGAATAAGAGTACTCTAATTTACTCTGAAACAAAAGCGTCAGTAAAACTTCCCTTACCTTCTTGGCCTTTTTTTCACATTTTTCCTTCCTGAGTTTCTCCTGCAATGGTTGACAGAAAAAAAAAAAAAAAAAAAAAAAAAGTGTGGGGTGTTAGTAGTGATTTCGCCTGCAGACACAGCGCAGGTTGTTACTGGCACGCACACACACACACACACACTACCTCATTATGTTGTTGCTCCATTTTAGTCAGCAAGAATTTAGAGTAGATGTTGCTCTTCTGAAGCAAATGCTGCAGTCTCTTGAACCGCAGGTCATGAGAATCCCTCTCCCGCGATTCCCGGGCCTTGTGGTAAGCGTTGCACAACAATCATACATTAATGACATTTTTTGTAATACTACTGCCAATACGATAGGATTCTTTATACCTAAATTACTTTTTTCAATACCCAACTTTTAGGAATATGTTCTCCTCCAAAACAGTTTGTATTTAACAAAGCTAAAGGTGTCAAATGTTAAACCCTGTCTCAACACAAGCAGCCGTACAAGAACTTTGTTAATAACTTAATATCTTGCACCCAGCGCAAAACCCGACGCAAGTGTCTTTGCTAGTCGGGTAGTAGTTGCTTTGTCAGTTTCCCGCCCAGCACCCACGTGGTTTAAATAGCAAACGCACCTGCGCCCATCTGTGCGGCCATGGTCGTGCTGGTCTTACAGGGAGGTGTGTTCAGGTGCATTCTGGGCGCAGCATTTCATTGTTATTTTAACAGAGCATTAGTAAAATGTGCCTAGGCTCGTGCACAGCGCGCGCACACTATGCTTGTTACACACACATGCAGAAGATTACAAATAAAAATATTACGGTGCAAATCGTAAAACGCAAAAAAGGGGAGAGAACACACATCATGAAGAATGAATGAGCAACACACCTTTTCCATCATCTCCTTTTCTTTCCTCTCCCCTTCCTCCATCAGCTGCTTCTCTTCTTCCTCCATTGCCTCAGTGATGACCACTTCAGATGTCATTTCCTCAGATTTCACATCGACATCTTTAAAGAAACAAACAGTGAGAGTCAAGCTGGGTCACTGGCCGAAGAAGTCCACACGTCATCATTTTCCAAACAGTTCCATATCTTTTCAAACTTGATCCAACGCCCATTAGTTTCCTGCACAGGTAAGTTTACTCGTGTAATAACTGTTCCCCACAGGTTGAGATTTTACTTGGGGTGCAAATACCTGATTTCCCGGAGCCCAAATGTTATATAGGCCTATATTAACAACTATACTATGATTCATACAGACAGTTAGGCTACATGTTAACACCGTCTCCTCCTAAATCCTGTTAAATCGTGTAAGAGTGAGACTATCTGAAGTTAGTTCTGGTTTTGTTTGTTATGGATCCTTGTTTGTTCTTTAAAAAGTGTTTCAATCTGTGTTTGGGGGATCCTAAACATGCTGTTTTGTACCATGCATGCCTGTGTTGCAGCCATTAAGAGCTCATCTGAACAGATTTCTGTCATTCAAACAACTGAGTTGTAGTTTAAAACTTTTACAGTCAACTTAATAAAATCTCAGGTTTTACTCGGGCTAAAGGCCATAAATACAGTTCATGGATACAGGCACGGAGAACTGAAGGCTCGGTTAGCAGCAGCCTCCTTTTTAATATTCAAATATTTAATGCTCAATTGCAGCCTGTTAAATAATATGTACTACACTACTCAGGCTCATGCATTGTCAATGCCACAATAAGCATGTGGTTGTTGTTACACGTTATGTCCCCTAGAGAGACTTCTAACATTAGCCTGGCCTTGAGGCGACCTGCACGCAACTTTGTTTACATTCATTTTCCACCACGAGCACACAGCGACAAACGCACGTCAACAGAGAACTCTGGAATGAAACGATATCTAACAAGTGTAGTGAAGCAGCTCTGTTGTAAAGGCTAACGGTGCTCGGATATAGCTATATATTTATCTTTATTTATCTGTAGTTTATTGTTGTTGTTTACTGTTTACTTTTTGTAAAAAATATTTAGCTAAAAGTTTGTTATTGTTACTCTTATACTGTATTTTTTTTATACCTCTTTATTTAAAGTGTTTTGTAAGCTGCTAAAATCTGCTGCTGGATATCTAATTTCCTTGCGGGAGTCATCCCAAAAGGATCAATAAAGAGAAGTCTAAGTCTAGTCTACTACTACTAACAACACGAAGCCTCTTAGCCTGAAGTGAATGTTGATGATGTGTCATGCACGCGCAATTTCACGAGGGGGTGGGGCTGGGTGAGCTGTAAAAAAAAATACATCGTTGATTGGGGGAAAACAATGTAATACGGATTTTATCTACCTGGGCGGAGCGCCTGAGTAGAACTTATGACTAAAATACATCATCTCCTCATTAGGTCAACCTTAAGTTAGGACAGTAACACTATTAAAGTTGGATTGGCTCAAGGAAATCCCCCAGTTAGCCCCTTGAAGTCACAGACTGGGGTCCTTTGTGACTGACCGTTTTCAGCTCCAGTCTCCATGGCTGTGCCCAGCGGCTCCTCAGATTCATCAGGTTTGGGGCAATGAGGGGACCCACTTCGAGTTTCTTCCTTCACACTGTCAGCACGAAGAAAGAACCCAAAATCAAAGCCAGAGGGTGAATTTTTTTCTTGCTGGTTTTACAGGAGGCAGGACTAATTCCATTCACATGTTGGGAAAATCACTTTGCAGAACATGACTGAGACCTATACGTCTGTAACCAGGGAAATTAAAACATCTACGGCTTTTCTTCTCTCAAATGTTGTGCACAAATGTGTTTAAATCCATGCCAGTGAGCACTGCTCCTTGGCCACGATAATCCATCCACCTGACAGGCGCGGCATGTCAAGATGCTGATTAAACTGCATCATTGTTACACAGGTGTGCCACAGGCTGTCACAAAAAAGGCCACACTAACACACCAAAAGCGGACTAAAGCAGCATACAGAGACCCCCGTAAATAGGTGGTACCAGTAGCTTTCAATTTAAAAAACTATGGAGCGGTTTCGATTGTGGTAAGAACATGATGCAACCTTGAAAACGCACCAACTACTCTTATTTGTACTCGGCAAGTCTGAGCTAAACGGCTCCTGTGGTCGGGAAGTTCGGTCTGGACTTGATCCGTTGTAGAGCAACTACGCTCCAACCAGAGCTGTTCGGACCAATCAAATAGTCAGGGCGGGCTTTATACGATGATGGACAGATGATCAACAGTAACATAATCAACCACGTCACCAGAGAGCGCTTGGCTTGAATTGGTTTACGACAAAGACAGCTGCCGCTGGAGAACTGAGATGTGTAGATTCCGCCATTGAAGATATCGACAGCGCATTCATTTAAAAAAAAGAGGAACAGAGAACCGCGATCACGTATGTATACACATTGCCACAACCGTCCGCACAACACAGAAACTGCCGCCTCTGCCTTTGCTCTGTCGAAGCCTGCTTTTGACTGGCAGCTTCTGGCAACGTCTGTCTCTGTTGCTCTGATTGGTTGTAGGTCTATCCAATGGAGTGCAGAGGCATTTTCTTTCCTGGTTCGGTTCAAACACGCCCCATAATCACAGCCCAACGGAGCAGAATCAGACTCATTATGACTAGAATCTGAGTATGAGCACGCCAGGCTATAAATCACGCTTATCTCTGAGGGTTTGAGATAAGAGAAGGAGGCGGAAGGCTCAAAGTTTCTTCTAGACAACAAACTAAGGCTCACAGAAGCCCTGTCCCCCGAGGAGAAATCAGTCACAGAGAGCCACAAAGACAATGTCTGATTCTTTAGTAGTAGTGCAAGTAAACACAAATTATCAAAATGTGATCCCGCGATCAAACTCACTAAATGGGCACGACACAAATATTCCCTTTGAGCAAGCCATTAGTGTGAACTTGTACTAGGTTAATTATGTAGATCTACCGTTGGGTTTTGCTCGATGGACCTTTTTCACAGCAGACTTGTCATAGTAGGAAAAGCACAGCTGAAATTGATAATCTTAAATGATGGCTCAATTCCATCAAGTGTCCCAGTTAAGCTATTTCAGTGAGTCAGCATGCACAACACCAGGGTCTCTCCTAAGTGGAATGCAGCCATCATTATAGGTTTGAATACACCTGTGCTTTTCCTACTATGACATGTCAACATGTCTGCTGTGAAAAAGGTCTATAGGGTTTTAAGTGGCAGATCAACTGCAGTTGAATATAAGTAAGAGACATCCTGTCCCAGACAAAACCTAATCTTTATGTGAAGGAAAACTGGCAATTTAATTTAATAATTATAATATGACCACGTGGTAAACCTATGAACCTAATTCAACTTGAAGGATAATGGTCTCCATGTTACATAACACCCCCCCCCCCCCGAACTGTTAGATGAAATGTACGCCCATGGTTACTGAATTACGGACGTTTAAATACATACTGTATGTGCACAACATTTGAGAGAGAAAAGCCTTTTATGTGCTTGGAAAGAGTCTTGGAGAGCAATAAGGAGAAGGCGTTCAGTATTAACGTTAGGCCTCCGTATTAGGAAAACACATTTACAGTTAACGTTAAAGAAAAACGAACCCATCATGCATGTCAATCCGTGATGTTTAGCTGATAAGGTTAGCATAGAAACGTTACACGTTGAGATACTTTGACTACGAGTCACTCAATGAAAAATAATGTAACTTACCTGCTCATCTTTGACAAAAGCAACCGACTTGGATGATGTGGCTAACTAAATTTAACGTTTCGAAGTAACGTTACGTTAATTTAGCTACGTTAATAGAACAGGTAGCTATATTTTGCTCCACAAAATAACTGTTCGCAAGTTAACGTAAGGTTATTAGTAATATAAAGTTACCGTTAACAGTAAGCTGGCTAGAGGTCGTTTCTGAGTGAGAAGGGTCGCAGTTATCGCAATAAAATAAAAATATGTAACGTTATATTGCCTTAGCTCTTAAAACCGTGCAAACGTCTTACATAGCTAGTGTTACTTTACTCATTCACTCTGCTGAAGCACTGAACAGCGTGTTTCTTGAAGCACGGTTCGCAGCAAACATAAGAAATCTACATCCGGTCAATACCTTTCAGAATAAATCTAGTTACGTTGGCGAGCTGCCTTGAGAGTGCGTGATTCTTTTATTTCTAAGGCAAACTCTCTTTACTTCCGCTATTTTCTACAGGAGTTAGGCTCACTTGACGCATCTAGTAGTTTCCATTTCGCGCCAGTTAGGACGAAACTACTACTTGTAAAATAGGGTGGTGTACGAACAAAGTGTGGGTATTGCAGTATTTTAACAGCAAATGCGAACATCAGAATGAAGATAACTAGTGAGAAGTATTTAGAGATCAAGTCAAAAACATATTTACACACTACAGAGGATTTCATGTACAGAGAAAACAATTTCACATCACAAGCACCCCTCTGAGCGGAAATATGGTCCACACCTAATCTGATTTTTCCCGCGAATGCCGGTTGCCGGTAAAGGTCTAGAAACAGAATCAGAATCAAATCAGCCATGTACGTTTTTTAACACATACAAGGAATTTGTTTTGGTGTTGTTAGTGCACGTCACACATTCTCTAGATGGAAAATTAAACAATATAAGTATAGGTATAAACAATATAAGTATATGTACACAGTATTTATTAAATTAAATTAAAAATAAAGATTAAAAAAATAAATAAAGAGCAAAGAGCATTACAGCAGAGAGAGAACAGTGGCATGAAGAGCCAGGGATGGAGAGTCAGGGTGGTTTCCGGGCCTTGTTAATAAGGCTAGTGGCGGAGGGGAAAAAGCTGTTCATGTGACGTGAGGTTTTGGTCCTGATGGACCTCAGCCTCCTGCCAGAGGGGAGTGTCTCAAAGAGTCTGTGTCCGGGGTGGGAGGGGTCGGCCACAATCTTACCAGCACGCTTCAGAGTCCTGGTGGCGTAAAGGTCCTGGAGCGGCGGCAGATTACAGCCAATCACCTTCTCTGCAGACCGAATGAATGCAGTCTGCCCTTGTCCTTGGCTGTGGCAGCAGCGTACCAGATGGTGATGGAGGATGTGAGGATGGACTCAATGATGGCTGTGTAGAAGTGCACCATCATTGTCTTTGGCAGGTTGACTTTCTTCAGCTGCCGCAGGAAGTACATCCTCTGTTGTGCTTTCTTGACGAGGGAGCTGATGTTCAGCTCCCACTTGAGGTCCTGGGAGATGGTAGTTCCCAGGAAGCGGAAAGACTCCACAGTGTCAATTGTGGAGCCACAGAGGGTGATGGGGGCAGGTGGGGCTGGGTTCTTCCTGAAGTCCACAACCATCTCCACTGTCTTTAGAGCGTTGAGCTCTAGATTGTTTTGGTTGCACCAGGTCACCAGGTGGTCAGCCTCCCACCTGTAGGCGGACTCGTCTCCATCAGAGATGAGTCCGATGAGGGAGGTGTCGTCCGCGAACTTCAGAAGCTTGACGGACTGGTGACTGGAGGTGCAGCTGTTGGTGTACAGGGAGAAGAGTAGGGGGGAAAGAACACAGCCCTGAGGGGATCTGGTGCTGATGGTCTGTGAGTCGGAGACGTGTTTCCCCAGCTTCACATGCTGCTTCCTGTCAGACAGCAAGCAGTGATCCACCTGCATCCGACATTATCCTATAGAAATAGAATACGTAGAACAGACATTGGACTGTTTGCCTTCATATATAAATATCAGAGGAGGATATTATATATATATATATGTATATACATATATATATATATATATATATATATATACATATATATACACACACTACCGGTCAAAAGTTTGGGGTCACTTAGAAATTTCCATTCCACTCCATTCCAGAGAGAATACCAGCTGAGATCAGTTGCATTGTTTTTTTAACCAGGGCAGCAGTTTTCAGATTACATTATATGCTTACATAATTGCAAAATGGTTCTTGACTGTTGTAGAAAGAAATGGCTGATCAGGAAAAGGAATTGAGGGAAATGCAACGCTGCCAAGCCACAGCCGAGCAACGTGCGTCGCTGCGTCGCTGTGAGAGGAGCACGTCAGGCTACGGCGAAGGGTCCTGTGTAGGTCCGTGTCTCCAAGATTAAGTTAAAACTACACATCGCTTCAGTCAAGTGTTTGGGTCCAGGGACACCAGGGTCCGCTGGGCAAAATAGGGAATATATCACAGCAATTAACGTTATATTACAATTTATCAAATATTATTTCAATAACAGACAAGGAATTTATGAATTGTGATCATGTTTTAAACCTTGCAAATAAATCAGACTAAAGTAAATCCTAAATAAAAATGCCAGGAATGTAAATGAAGGAAATACATCAGTAATTGTGTTGATATTTTACTGACTAGACTTCTCCTGACTTTACTATCCACAGAAGACAGGCAGCCTCGAGGATGCATCAGGCCTGCCAGCAGCTACTGTATGAAGATAGAGAATATTTTGTGAAAGCACCAATAATTAACACTACAATATCGTTGCAGTATCGATATCGAGGTATTTGGTCAAAAATATCGTGATATTTGATTTTCTACATATCGCCCAGCCCTAAGTCCAATGCTGCTTAACCAAATGTTGAGATTCTTTATATTCACTCAGTGTTGGGTAATGTCCAACTGGATCACAAGTCCTCAGCCACTGAGGCTTCACCGTGAGCCAGTGCTGCTGTTGCAGTTTCTGTGTTCTGCCAACAGAGGTCAATAAAGGTAACAGATGAGATCTTCTCTATGATGTACCATAAGCAGACAACATTCTCTATGAGTGTTGGTCGGCCTTCTTTGCACAATCGCATGTTGGAGCATTGGTATATTTTTTCTTTTTTAAGGTCATACTGTGTAAACTGCCTCCTTACTTATGTTCTCTCCTGACTCCTAAAGTCCCCACCAGGACATGTAATCTTCCATCATACGGCTGTCCTTGGCGTTTTTTTGTGATTGTTGCGGGAAAAAATCCTTGATTATGCGGCACGTTTTCTTAAAAAATGCGATGGAATATGCGGGATATTTATGCAATTTTATGCGACGAAATTGCGGGAACTTGCAAAAACTGCGGTTCCATCGTGGCTTCATCGCGGGGTTTGCAGCTTTTTCGATGACGTTCACGTCGCGTAATTACGTCACTTCATAACATTCCCATGGCAACAGGGGGAAATGGCTGCTCTTGTGTGAAGTAAACGCAACATTTTTCAACTTTCTGCTAAGATATGTGGGACTTTTTTGCAACGAAAATGCGGCGATTATGAAATCAAGCAAGCCACGCATATTTTGCGCGGAAATCGGCAATTTATGCGGCGAAAGTGCGTCGTATTTGAAAAAACTTTGACTGATTATGTACTGAATTATGCGATCGCATAATTGCGTTTTTCTGGAGGGACTGATATGGGCAAATGATGTATGACATTCCCCGAACGCGAACTGTCTTCGGTGAAAGTGCCTTTAAAGTTTTTGCACCGTCATCCTGGTATCAATTGCAGAATCATCTTAAATCAGACTAACCTACCAACAATGACACAGTTTAAAATGAGGATGAAGGACTATTTGAGTACTAAATGCTCATGTTCTGTTACTGAGCGCTGCTGGGGATTATGTTGATGATGATGTTAAATGGCCAACTGCCTTTTTCTGTTTTATGTTGTTTGTATTTCACTGTATATTTTAATATGGAACTATTATACTGCTGTCTCGGCCAGGACTCCCTTGAAAAAGAGATTCTGAATCTCAATGGGATTAGTTCCTGGTAAAATAAATATAATGAAAGCTATCACAGGTTTATTTTTCCACGTACAAACTTGGTGAATCGTACACTCCTCTTTCTCCCCCCACCCCCCATTTATTTATGCCTTTGTCCTTTCTGTGAGTATCTTTTCTGCCTTTTTCCCTCTTGACCCATCTTCCCTTCTTTTTTCCACTCTATTCGTTCTTTCGTCTCACTTTGTTCCTATTCTTTGCCCTCTGTTCTTTTTTCATCCCCTTATCTCTTTTTATCTCTTCTTCTCATCTTGCCTTTCTTCCTTTTTGTGATTTACGTGACGTAGCTGCTGAGAGAAGTATGTATCTGTCTTATACTTACTAAAGTACTTATAACACACCTATACTAGTCATATAAATAATACCCGTCTCAGATTTTGTTTAGGGAAGTATCTGATCTTGGTATAAATGCTGTTCAGCATGAATTGCACTTCTCATTTGACTTAACGTGCATTCCAAATGCAGGAAGAATTGTAATAATCACAGGTTTCACTTCCACAAGCATGTTCTGTTGTGGACCGTAACACTGAATGAGCCACACTTGTTTCAAAGGCTTCTGGGAAGTCGATGCGTTTCTCCATAGTGATGTGTTCCATGCAACATTCAAGATGTCATGTTTTAGAGAAGTGCTGGCTCAGACGCTTCCTCTCTCCTGACATTACCAAACACTCCAGTGATTCAGGCCGTTTTATCAATCAGTTATGTAGAACTTTGAAACTGAACCACACTCTTGCAGTTTAGGATTGAGGTTAACTAACTATTCCATTGATAAGTATGTCTATACACACACACACACACACACACACACACACGGCCATTGTGTTGTGACCTGACCTTCATATACAGCTGTACAATAGAGCACTGTTCTAACATTCTTCTTCATACAGCAAACATTCGTCCCAGAGCCCTCTTTTAAACTGAATCCAGTTGCCTTTATTACGAAAAAAAAGAGAGAACATTGTATGTTATATATGTGATTCTGTACTGATATTACATAGTGATTTGCAAACAGACCCTATAGAACTAGCAATATATATGCCAAATGAATGTAGAATAAATAATTCAAACTGATTTTCTACACATCTCACCAAGAATCGCTGACAAGTCCTCCCCCTTTTCTACGGTCTGGTAGTACAATATTTATTTTCATTGTTACATGTTGAGCAACAAACTTACAGTTGTCTTCAGCCACAAATGTAATGCAGAGATAAAGAGTCAAGACTATCCCAATAACAGAATGAACACTACAGAACTGGCAAATCAGATTTGAGAGTGTGTATGTGTACACACACACGCATATAATATATACACACGCACACACTCACACATGTTTATGTACATATACTGTTGCACTAGAAATTAACAGTGAAACACTGCTGTGCAGAGGTTGGCAGAAAATAAAAAATAAAAATAAACACTTCAAATGGGGACAGACATGATGATACAAACGGCAAAAATAATTACAGAAGGAAGAGAAACAGAGATGAGGTCCATACAGACACCTTAATGAAAAATGATTAATTTACCAACCCTGCTATAGGAAAACACACACACACACACACACACACACACACACACACACCTCATTAACCTGCATTCAGAGGGCCAAATAAAAGAGTATTCTCCGAGAGGTGTGGGTTAGGGGGGGTGATGGGGGAGTCGGGGCCGGGTTGAATGATCGCCTATCTGTAGAATTAGTCATCGATAACAGGACAGTATGACAAGAAGGATGCTTCATTTGTTTTTGGTAGTGTGGCTATACTATGTACAGTACAAATACAGGCAACCTCTTCTTGTTCTCACAGACATGTGAAACATGCCTTCCCTGTCCTGTCGACTTGTGGTGGGGCTTTGCTGGAACACAGTAGAGTTTCAGGGGTATGCAGAGCCTGCAGAGGGGATGGGAGGTGTGGGGGGGGGGCAAAGGTTTCTCTCTCTCTCTCAGCAGCATCCTCCTGATGAAGGCTTGACAGTAGTGCCGGGGGTCAACTTTACGTTGGGCTTGTCCCCTCCTCCAGCTGTGGCCCCAGGGCCCATCCTCTTTTTGATTTCAGCAGCCATGGTCATGAAGGCCTGCTCCACATTGGTGGCGTTCTTGGCGCTGGTTTCCAAAAAGGGGATGCCCAGAGAGTCTGCAAACTCCTGGACACAATAGAGAACAGAGCACGGTAGCTTAGGCATCTTCTTTTTTTTTTTTTAGTAGTAGTAGCAGTAGTAGTAGGGAGGTTCTTTACTTTATGTTTTATTGTATTGGTGCAAAGCAAAATATCATGAAATGGCAGAAAATACTAAACATCACATGAAGACAGGGAACGAGAAAGGACACTGAAGAGATGTCACGTCCGTTGTATGGGCAGCTTTGGCTTCAGTCAACACGACGTAGGTCAAATGGAAGCTGAATATGAGGGGCCATCAGGGACTTCATTCACAATTACCTCACACACATACATGTGAAATTCTTACACACACACACAGAGAAACTTTCTCATAGGCGTTTCAGTGTAACCAGCATGCCCTGACCCGGATTTGAACCCTGGTTATATATATATATACATACACACACAATGCTGCTCATAAGTATTCACACCCATGCTAAAGTTGTTTGTTTGTGTGTGTGTGTGTGTGTGTGTGTGTGTGTGTGTGTGTGTGTGTGTGATAGAGGGAGAAGTGAGAGAGTGACGGTGATTATCTTCAGAGTGAGTAGCGACTCTAGAGTCATAGTGAGAAACAAAGTGTCTCCCCTGTTCTTTCTGACCACGGTGAAATCTGGAGCAGGAGAAGTTAACCCTCTCCTTGATGTCATGTTGTTGATGGAGAAGGAGAACCAGGAAATGAGAAATGGGGGGGGGGAATGCAACGCTGCCAAGCCACGGCCGAGCGACGTGTAGTTACATTTTTCGAGAGGTGACGTCAGGCTACGGCGTAGGGTCCGGCTTAGACGCAGAGGGGTCTGCGGGGGTACGCCGTCGATTCTATGCAGAAGCATAAAAAGGCCTTAAGGGATTCATGTTTTATGTAAAGCCTTTTGATTGTTTGCCTTGCCTTGTTGGTGAAATGTGCTACACAAATAGAGCCACCTTGCCCTACAACCTCCAGTTGTCACCAGGGCAGAGAGAACAGAAGGTTGTCGTGCCTGTCTCAGAAAAGTTAACCGCACCGGGAAGGCTTTCGGCTTTGTAAAAAATGTAACCACATCGGCATTGCCATGACCCACTGTGACTTGAACAAGCGGCAGAGTCAAAGTAGTCTCGTTCCGTCTGCGCGCAGTCTGTGTTAGAGCTGAGCCCCTCTCTCTGTCAACATGCAGAGGAGAGAGCAGAGAAGCTTGCTTGCTCTCAGGTACCGACATTTGGCAACAATTGATTTAACGCAAATCTGTAATAGTACCGACGTAATTCGGCCGGCACCCTAAAAAGTACTGAGTTCAGTACCCAACCCTATCCCTTGCTGCAACTGACAACTACTAAGCTTTATGCAAATAATTGCGTGATTGATGTAATTTGCACCTCTCTAAGAGAGGTTACACACCAACCAGACGGCCGACCGTCGGACTGATCAGTCTGGTCCCCGAGGTCCAAAAAAATGCCTCAAACCACACTGAGGCGGCACGGACTTCAGCGTATGCTCTGCGCGTGTGCGAAACGTAAAACGTCTCCATAGCAGCAGGCGGCGCTTCTCTGTATTGTTTCCCAGAAAATGAAAACCGGCAGCTGATTGGACGAACGCGTCACGTGGGTCTTTTTTTCTCCGGAAATTCACAGCCAGACTGTCATGGCGGCTCGTTCAGAATACGATCTCATATTGGACTAAAACAGTTCACCGAAACGTGTTTCTGAAAACATTTTAAGCGAGAAATAGGCCGTGCAGCTGCTGAATCTGTCTTCATTTCAGATCAACAAAGGTCAGTTTAAAAGATTTTCCTCAGATTTTGAGCCGCTTTTGAACCGCTCGCCATTTCCCGGTGAGTCCCGACTGCCCCGTCTCCGACTGAGCATGTCAGGTCGGCCCAAATGAAGGCCGACGGCTCCTCCGACGGACGACGACACGGAACACACCGAACAGACTCGAGTCACCGACCTCGCCAGACTTTCCGACGGCCGATTATCGGCTCTGTGTGTCAGCGCCTTAAAAACTCAGGAAAAACCCGGCATACAAGTACATATAGTGAAATGTTGCATCAAACTCCCAGGCAGTGCATAAATGATTCATTTGATTCATTATTGTTGTAAATGTCAAGTACAGAACCTTTAAAGTGCTTAATTAGTTAATTAGTGATATTTTTGCCACATACCCCACCCCCTAGTTTGCTACACTAGCTTGTGTGTGTGAGTAAATACCCAGGTGCATTACCTTTGCTGTTGTGTAATCCACCACCTTCTTTGTCGTCAGGTCACACTTGTTCCCGACCAATAGCTTGTTGACATTTTCACTGGCATAGCGGTCGATCTCCTGTAGCCACTGTTTGACATTGTTGAAGGACTCCTGAGACAGGGAGCAGTTAAACATTAACTAACTCTGCTACAGGACATCGGCAGCTTTCACAGAGCCAAATGTAAGACATTTTATGCAATATGGATGTATTTTAATAGTGCGTTCCAATTGTACTCGGAAGTGGGAATTTCCGAGTTGGAAGTCGGAAACGTGCCCCCTTAAAAACGAGAATGCCGGTCGATTTCAACACATAGCTCTGTTGTTTGTAAATTTGGAGTGCTGTCAGTAGCCAGAAAAACGAAAACAATCGGTGTCGCCTACACCGCGTTATGCTCCCCAGGAGGCTGAAACGGGGCAGGTTTTAAACGTGCTTTTAGCCTCTTAACATGTTCTAAATGTCATTACAAGTGCCTACCCATGTGAAGTGATTCCTTCTGAGTGAACACAGTGAATCTGACTGCAGTAGATGTGAAAGAAATGAACACCGGAACTAAACAGAGCTGACTTAGCACAACTTTTATGCATTTCGTGCATAAATTCTGTCTTATTTGTGTATCATTAAATCAGTCGTACACGTTGTACTGCCTGTATCCTATACCTGTGGACATGTTGTTTCACTGTTTGTATGCACAAAAAACAGCCTAATGAATTGGTACCAACTGGTATTGCTAACAATGGCTAGCCTGGATAAAGCAAACCCCAAAGTGAAATCCGACTTGTTTTAACGGAACGTGGTCAACTCGGGTGTGACATCATTCCCAGCACCGGCTTCCGAGTTCCGAGGTAAATGGAACGCACTATAAGATCAGTGTTCACTGGTTTTGGCACTTTTTTTTTGAGGGGAAGTTAGTTTAAAACATTGTAAGGACAGAAAGCAATACAAGACCACATGATGTTACAGCTTATGAACTATGAGCACTACACAGAAGCTATGGATCCAATCAAATGAGTTTGCCCAACTTTCAAACTTCCAACACTTTATGAAGAAGAGTGGACTCACAGCTGCTTATAACTTTTGAAATCTCCATGTTACATATCTTACATGTCTGAAATCAAGTCAGGATATTGCGAAGTTAACTGAAGCAGGTGTTTACTAACGGACCAATGTGGGCAGACCACATGTAGTTGTCAATTCCACACAGTCATTCCCGCTTAGAATTTCCAAACTGTTAGCCCTGGGCAGCAGTAACTGCATGTAATTTTGTTTAAACTGAACTATCATCACCCCATGGTTTCAGGGGGAACCTCCCTTTAGTTCCACCACCACTTATTAAACCATCTCTGGATTGTAAAATAAAAACCAGAACTACTTTCTGATGTGTAAGGCCTTGTGGCAGGTAGAGCATCTGTGGAGTTCTGGCACAGGGGTGTCATCTCTAAGTGTACGAATAAATAGTTCTAATAGGTATGAAAGGGTGTGGTGTTATACTGACCTGGTCTGTGACATCGTACACTACAATGATACCATGAGCACCTCTGTAGTAGCTGGATGTGATTGTACGAAACCTCTCCTGACCTGCCGTATCCCACTGTCAGAGGAAAAACATGATTACAGTTCATACTGTTGATCACTGGCTTCGACAGTTGACAAAGGCGACACACTTACAGATTTTAATTGTCAATACAAATGTTATCACATTTTTCACCAATATTAAATATCTCTAGATTTGACCATTCAATGGTCAAACACAATTAAAGTATTGTCTCTCAATAGAGTTTTATTTTAAGTTCTTTTATTCTTAGTCTTAAACTTCTCCACTAATAGCCACAACAACAACTTATTGTGGCATTAGGCTGGTTTGGGCATCGAGAACCGGTTCCAAAATTCCGATTCCAAAGATCACATACTATAATTCACACTTTTTAAAGATTATTTTCTGGGCAGCAAAGGACCGCAGGTCAGAATCGGGTTAGGGTTAGGTTACATAGGGCGCACGCTCAACCAGGTGACCTCCCAGGGAGCCCCAGAGAATTTAAAAAAAGGATCTTTACACAATTCATATTCACGATTAACTTCATGCAGTTTATGGAACCTGTAAATAATGTTTTATTTGGTTGCAGTTACTAAAGAACATGACTCAATAATAATAATAATCAGTTTATTCTTTTTTTCATTCACTGTACTGTAACCCGCTAAAATGACACAGGGTCCAACATACATCGGGCCATATACAATCAGCCAGTTGCCCAATTTTCCAGACATAGCTTCACGAGCAACGTTGATATGTCTGCTCTTTCCTCTGAGACTTCGCTCTGCTCTGCCCGTGTCTCTCAGCAGACACAGGCAGACCGGTTAACTTCATACGTGGAATGGTAGTCAATATAAACAACATACTAGTTAAAACGCAGAACAACATTCATTGTGTCTTGGCGAAAAATACCACTGGGGTGAGAATGATGTGTGCGTACTGTGTGTGTAGTGTGTGCGTGAGAGACACGGCAGCTGCCCGTTGTGCTAATCGCAAACTGAAACCGTACAAAATCAGTACAAATCAATGACTTGCACTCTCTCAAAATCATGATTCTTTGACCCAAAGGATGAGATTTTGGCTAATCAAGGTTGTATTTTTTTATTTATTATTATTATTATTATTATTATTATTATTATTATTATTATTAGGGAAGACCTTGCAGCATACCCCCTTTAAGGCAAGAAACCACTCTCTGCTCATGAAGTGGACAAATCAAGAAGACTTTCAAATGTGAGATACATGTGGAAAGAGTCATTGGTCAGTGGAAAGAGTCATTGGTCAATGGAAAAAATTCAAGCTTAACATCTGTAATTCCACTTACTCACGTAGACATCCTGGATGATATGGTGATAGTGTGTGGGGCATTAAAAATATTTGCCAAAGTGTAGTGCCTAAAAGTTAGACATACTCAGAGACAGCTAATCATTCACAACGTGAAAAAGGAAATAGCAGACTGAACTGAGATGCCAGTGTTTCCTCTATGTTGATTTTGTAGTGGCGGCCCGCCACGGCAAAATGTCTGCCGCCATGGTATCAGAAATAGGTCAGACGCACAATGTAGTCGCGGTTGCCTTTTAAATGATCCTGCCGACATAATGCTGCTCATAATGCCGCTCACATTGCAATTTAACAACAAGTAGAACTATTCAGAGGTTATTGGACCCGTCCAGTTTAACTGCACGTACTGTTGTGTTGATGGAGTTTGTCATCGCTTTCTTCCGAGTTAAACCTACAGCTCAACCAAAAACGTCACCGCGGTGGGTCCGTTCTAAGTGGACAACGTTCAACTTGTCAGTTCTGTCAGCTCATCGTCCCGATATCAAACATCTGGAAACATTAAAACGGTAAGTGAGTCAGTGTAATATCATATAAATTGGAAATGGTCTATAGATGTAGTCATTCGGGTTTTGGTTTCCCTATGAAGAATTTCTTGTGAAATTCATTTTGTTGACCTGTTGTAGATAGATACAAGTGTCAGTTCCGTTTCATAGGTAAAACATTTGGTGGCGGGGCGCGGGGGTGGTGTTGTTCAGACAGACCTGCCCCCACTGCTAAAAAAAAAAAATCCTAAAGAAAACACTAGATGGGTACTACAAACACACCAGACTTCCATTGTGGGTTAACTGGTATGGTTCTCTTTATAACTTATTTTAGTCAATTTTGACTGACTTTTAATATTGACACCTACAATTAAATGAGTGCTGCATTGACATTTTACAGAACATTTAAGTTCTAACAAAGTCTATTTAATGTGTCATACATATAAATACTACGAATTATTTGTTGTACTTGCACTCTTGTCTGGTCTCATTACCACATTGCTCTTATAGTTAAACATAATGCTCAGTCTTTGAATTCTCCTTTACTGTAGTCGATACATTTCCACTGTATATGCAATGATGTGAGAAATTAATCTGGACTTAAACAGTAGGAACTGAAGTTCACAGGGATGTATTTGGAGTAGTGAACTTTTTATTTATGTAACAATTTAATGAATTCATATGCAGTTTGTGAGCAGACAAAATAATGAAACATTTAAAATGTAAACAAATCAATGTGTCAGTTTTTAATAACCATTTTATTCCAAATGAACACAACATTTGGGATGGAAAACGTTCAAATTTGTATTTGGTATATGGACATTCTCTTTTAAGTATTTAGTTTTTAAAATTTGAATCTATCGACCAAAATCTATAGATGTTAGGAGCAACATTGCAGCAAATGTACGCAGATAAGATAATCACCAATCTAAAATTGCAGATTGTAAAGGAACTATTTACACTTCTTTTAACGGTTTACATTACATATATGTGGAGCTATATTGTCTTTTATATTGCAAAGCCACTTAAATGGTCTTCTTTTGATCTGAACACTTGTAGTGAAACAACTTTTGTACTTTAGTGAATCAGCTTGCCATATTCTGGACTATTGCAGTTTGAACAGTACATTGTGTGTTCATCCAGGAGGCTGGGGTCCATGTCCCGGGTCAACAGCTCTGGCAGAAGATGGTTGAGGAAAAGTTGTTCAGCCTTGTATAAGCCAATATTGTAATGCATGTTTTTAATGTCATTGTCTGTAGGCTCTCTGTCTGTGCACAAACGGTGAAAGCCTGTGCTTGTTAATCTGCCTTCTCTGTGTGTGCTAGGCCCTACATTTGGATTGCTCCCTAATAGTAAGCTCAAGGGTTTCACATTGATCTTAAGTAGGCTTTTTTTTCTAAATCTCCGCAACATCTCATAACACATCTTTCCACAGGCAGACCTCCGGTGTGCTTGCTGTGTCTGTCCTTCCTATCCTGACACACGAATCAACCTTAAAAAGCAGCTTCATGGCTGCAGCACGACCCTAACCTGCGATGATTTGACTACATTAAAGCACAAATTTGATGTCAGCAATAATATTCACGCAATATGCAATTCATAGAGGGTATACTGTATTAACCCTGTAGGCCTATAACCTATAAATAACATGTTTACATTAACCTAAATAGTAGTAGCAGCACCAGTAGCTCTAGGATGAGTGTCCATATAGCGTCTTCTTTTTTTTTTTGCACTTGTTCCCAATGAGGAGAAAGAGCGTCTTTTTTTGAGAGCGCTCAAGATTTTTTTGTGGCCACTCTGAGTAACCTGACTCCGCCAGATGGATTGCTTCGCATTTGCTCGGCATATCCATCTGGGAACTTTCCGTTGGAGAACAATTAAGGGGTGAAAATACTGGTTTGCTGATTAGATAAACCATCTGTCTATCACCACCTATGTTGGTGGTGATAGACAGATGGTTTACTTCTCAAAAAAGCAGAATCTCCTAAATCCAAATGATACCCAACCATTCTAGCATTCATAGTTCATTTCATTTATACACTATTAACATGCTTATTCCAGTTTATTAAAAAAAGAAAGATTATATTTAATATTTTTTGTTCTTGTTAACAAATCCCATGTGCAGATCCAAACCAACAGTGAATGTATCCATAGTTTCCACTAGCATATTGCAAGCCTGGTGGCCCAACAGAGCTTAATCGCCCCCCACAAGGCCTAAGTGGATAAAAACTTGCATTCACATGCCCTTCTTCAAAAATGTGCATAAAAGCAACCATTTACATGATCAAGAAGCTGTAAAATGCATAAAATTCTACGGATTTTCCCCTACAAGGGACAATGATTCTCTTTACAGTGTGAAGCATAGTCATGTGATGAAAATTCATCCAATCCGTGACTGAGACTGCAAGCCTCAGCACAAAAACACAGCACAGTCTATTGTTAAACAGTGGTAAAGAAGTATTCAGATCATTTACTTCAGTAAGAGTACTAATACCACAATGTTAAAATACTCGCGCCCGGATAGCTCAGTTGGTAGAGCAGGCGCCCATATATAAAGGGGTAAAAGGTAAAAGTAATTTGCAATGCAAAACTAGTAACTAAAGCTGTCAGATGAATGTAGTGGAGTAAAAAGTACAATATTTCTCTCTGAAATGTAGCGGAGGAGAAGTAGAAAGTGGCATAAAAAGAAAAGACTCAAGTAAAGTACCTCGACATTTGGATTTAAGTACTGGAGTAAATGTACTTTGTTACATTTCACCACTGGCGTTAAGTTTGTAAAAATGTAAATAATTCTTTGTGTGAATTATGTACAGCCAAAATTCTAGTATATGCATGTGTACATTTAGGGAAATTGTGAATTATCTGTTTCAACTGTTTTTCTATTTAAAAAAATAAATAAATAAAATAAATGTAACTTACTTTTTTTTTCCTTTTTTTAATGTTTTATGCCATTATAACACACTTTGTTATACTGCTCAAAAGATATTTAGGAGCTATTCCCACTCCTAGCCATGGTTATGCTTGTTAATTTGAGATGCCAGACTTGCAGATAAAGTGAAAAATTAGCTCACAGTGAGTTATAATGTGACAGGAGCAAAAAACGCTCAACAATGGCGATATACTGTACGATCTGAAGCCCAGCAGAGAAGTTAGAAAGTATTGAGAGAGAGACCAACACATGGTGCGTTTGGGTCTGTACATTTTTGCCTTTTTTGACAATAAGAAAAATCTAGAGTAAGGGCAGACTAATGCTTTAATGTTTCCAGTTGTACAGAGAAGGAAAAATCCTGAGAAACAGACTTTCTGAGTGAGCTACGGTTCCTGAAGGACACCGATATAAAAGTGAAGCAGTAGGTTACTTACAATCTGAAGTTTAATGGTCTTTCCATCTAGTTCTATGGTTCGTATTTTGAAGTCCACACCAATAGTGCTAATGTAACTTTCTGTGTATGTGTCATCCTGCGGAGAGAAAAAGTCAGTTAGATGGCTCACATGTCCTGTTTACTTCCTGCTTGACTATACACACACAATCAGTACCATCAGTCACTACAGGCACTAGTGGGACGTAGCCAAGAAAGGAAAGTTTTAATAGCATACAACAGGGCTGGGTACTGTCAAGAAACCTCACAATTCTATACGGATACAGTTTAATATCAATTCAATACTTCACATGAAATCAATATTCATACACATAGGTGACAAAAATGTATAGAATTTATAAGATATTGACATTCGTGATAAAATGTATAAAAAAATGTAACCCCAAACTTATTTCACCATTTTTATTATTTTCTATTAAGCAAAGAAGAAACCATTTACAGTGCTGTATGCATTAAAATAAAATGTAAAGTGCATACACACGTGCCTCAGCTGAACTTGCAGCACAAGGTAAACAATGCACAACTGTCTTTGGTTCGATTTTCAATTTTGGGATTTGAATATCTTTTTCTTTTTTCTTCAATACTGTAATAACAGAACCCTCAAAAAGAGAATGCCTTTCATTAAACCAAAAGAAATGTGTTGCAGCCTAGTGCTTCACTTCAGCTGAGTGTAAGAGTATTTTGTTTTGTGGTCTTTCTCTCCTCTCCTTTAAAGTGCTCATATTATGCTCATTTTCAGGTTCATAATTTTATTTAGAGGTTGTACCTAAATAGGTTTACATGGTTTAATTTTCAATAAACACCATATTTGTGTTGTACTGCACATTGCTGCAGCTCCTCTTTTCACCCTGTGTGTTGAGCTCTCTGTTTTAGCTACAGAGTGAGACATCTCACTTCTGTTCCATCTTTGTTGGGAGTCACACATATGCAGTAAGTACTGCTAGCCAGTCAGAAGCAGAGTATGAGGGCGTGCCATGCTAGCAGCTAGGCGAGCATTATAACGTGTGTTCCAAAGTGACCACGTTTGTCTCTGAAGTAAAGGCTGGACTACAATAGAGCTGTTTGGAGCAGTTTGTGAACAGTGTTTTCTGTTGGAGATGGTAAGTCCCTTTGGGGGGGACTTTGGGCTTTTTCACTTTGTAAACCTATAACGTGTACAAAAAAGATATAACACAATAAAGGAAAGGGAAAAAGCCAAAAAGCATAATATGAGCACTCTTACAGGAGCGGAACTCGATAACAAGCTAGATTTAAACCTGCTCTTATTCTACACTTCTAACAACGTTGTTACAACTATTGTTATTGCATTTTCTAAATCAATAATACATTGGGGAAGTTCATATTGCAATGCAGTAATTAATCAGCTTTTTTGACCCAGCCCTAGTATACAAAATGGAGCGTGTTGCACAGTAAATTATTGAGTTACAGGCAGGTTAACTGCTTGAATTTGCACATTTAAGCTGCTTAGTTTCTTATTGAGTTAATGAGAAACCCAGTTAAGAAAGCAATAATATATGGTTGCCCAATTGAAGACAGCTTTCAACAGTCTGCATGAAATCACTGCATAGTTAAAACTCAAAATACTGTAAGACTGAATCCCACTTAAGGTGAAAACTGAGTTAATATAAATGTGCTATTTTGGGGAAACTTACTGCAAATCGGAGGAGAAGGCAAGACTTTCCAACACCAGAGTCACCAATCAGGAGGAGCTTGAATAAATAGTCACTGTGAGGGAAAGGTAAAAAAATAAATAAATAATTCAGTTAGAGGATATTCAGAAATTGTTAACCAAAGTGAGAGAGTTGCAGCTTACCCGTCTGCCAAAGTAAGGGGCCAGGAAACACATTTAAGATCATAGCAGTGATGGGTCATGGACTACTAAAACAGTCTAGCTCTCTCATGAAGTTAAATCATGTGAACATTGTCAACAACTAAAGATGCACCAATTACAACTTTCTAGGCCAATTCCGATTTCCATTGAGTTAGGCCAGCCGATACAGATTTTAGCCGATTCCGCTTTCATTTTTTCTAACCACTTTACAGCACACACAAATATGTATTTTCTATCTTTTCTTTAATAGAACATTTTGCATAGAACATACAACATTTTTTGAACAGATAATGGATCACTATAAAATAGAACTATATAAAGTACTCCTGGTGTGGGAAATTCACACACATCTAAAGAGCAACGTTGCAACCATTTCCTTCTTTTCACGTCCAATATCCAACTTAAAAAAATGTGATTTTGGTTTTTGGTGTCGTCCCTCCACGCTCTACTTTTTCCTTGCAGGTGTTGCATATTGCAAACTTGTTATCTTCTGTACACACGCTGAAGAATTTCCAAACAGCTGACATGTTGCAGGTTAATTCACGAGGTTCCCTACATGTGCGAGAATAGCGCGGACACGCGCTTCACACCGCGAGCGGGTACGCGGGACACACGGCGGGAAAAAGAGACTGTGCTGTCGCATCCGTGTGTGCGTGCGTCCTTGAAAACTGTAACTCGTATAACTTGTTGTCAGTTAATTGTAGCAGTGACCGGCATGAAATCGGCATATATCAGACTGACCTGCCGGTCACCGGTCATGGCCGAGCACGTGAAAACCGGCCAATTCCGGTCACTGGCCGGTCTATCGGTGCATCTCTATCAACAATCAATGGGTGCGCTCCCTCCAGCACCAAACAGGAAGCAGCAAACAGCTAGAGCCAGTTGGGCTGGGCGATAATAGGGTGAAAATCAGATATCACGATATTCTTGACCAAATACCTCGATATCGATATTGCGCCGATATTCTAGGGTTGACAATTGGTGCTTGAACAAAATATCTTCACACTCAGATTTTAGATAAATAATCTTCAGTAATGTGGACATTGTGTCTTCTTTTTTTTTAGGATTATTTTTTGGGAATTTTCAGCCTTTATTTTGATAGGACAGCAGAAGACATGAAAGGGGGAAGAGGGGGGGAATGACATGCAGCAAAGGGCCGCAGGTCAGAGTCGAACCCGGGCCCACTGCGTCGAGGAGTAAACCTCTATATATGGGCGCCAGCTCTACCAACTGAGCGCCCAGTGGACATGATGTCTAAGTGGAGAAAAGGCAAATAATAGAACAGCTAGAACAGTCCGGTAAGTTCAGAAAAGTACATCACTTTACTGTAATGCAGCCTTTAAAACCAGTAAAAGACAACACTTCTGTCATATCACGATATTACCATATCCAAAATCTAAGACGATATCTAGTCCCATATCACGATATCGATATAATACTGATATATTGCCCAGCCCTAAGAGCCAGTATTCTTTATGGATGCTAAAAGCTAAACGCTAAAGAGGGAAAGTTGCCAATTTTCAACCCTTTTAAAGCGTGTCATCCAACAGGAGTTTTACCGGCGGATAAACACGGACCTCCCGCGGTACTGCCGCAATTCATCTGCATGTACAGCAGAACAGATCATCTACAAACGTTCCATTAAATTACCAGCTAACGCTAGTGGTAGCTAACTAGCTTGGTTCAATTTTTCTAACGTTGATGATGTGAGATGGTGTCAGACTGTAGTCCATTCAAAGTCTGTTCAAAGTCTTCTGGTGTATGGTAGGCATTAGATGCATGTTCATCAGCATTAGTGTCAATCGGCTAGATTATTTGGCAGAGTGGCACAGAGGTCTGCATTTAACTAGGAAACATGCAGGACAATGAACACTGCTGAGTAGAGATGTCCCGATCACGTTTTAGCCTCCGATACCGATTTATGATCATCAATGAGCAATATCTGCCGATTGAGCGCCGATGCCGATCATTTTTGTGTCGTGTTGTTTAGTTAAACACTGATATGGCTGTGTAAAGTATTGGCCAGTTTGCCTATTTGTAGTGTGTTGGGATCTCCACCAGACGGCAGTGTAACCAGCTATATTATGGTGTGTCACTCTTTAGTAAACCTATGAATTAGAATCACAAGTCAGTCTTGTTTCTTATACCCTTTTCCTACATCAAATGAGCACATATATGTGAGTTTTTGAACTGGAAATTCTGCTAATGAAAGACTCTCTTTCCCATTGTAAGTAGACAAAAATGGGTTTGATTTTTTCTTCTGGTGTGTCACATTCAAAGTCAAGAACGCACCGGAAAAAGGGTGTTGTTAACTTTTCCTACTACAGCTTACAGTGCACAAAACCGCAAACCCTGCTGTACCGTTCTTATTATACATTCATGTGCTGTATTCACCTGATATCTTCGCTACTAAAGTTAAACTCTCCTCTGCTCCGACCGCTCGCTCTGCAAGAAACAAAGTGGGATTCTAAACAACGCGTCTGTTCCCGGATTTCAAAACACACCATAATGGCAGCTTGTTTGGAATTTTATGCGAGAAATGTACTATGCAGTTGCGGAATTTGTCTCTACAGCGTTTAGTCGAGAAAAAGTGAGCATTATGCGGTGATGACAGTTAGGAATAGGCACCAAAACGACTAGTCATCGTTCGGTATTTGTTCCAACAGCCCTAGTTAGTGATTAGTTGGTATGTATTTTGTTGGGAGACAATAGGTGGCGAGGTTGCAATCTACTATTAAACAGAAGAAGAACACTCATTTCTAATGTCGCAAAATCAAGTCGATCGACATGGGTTAATAACCCTTATAAACACAAGGTCAACCCTGGTTGAACCCTCGATGTGGAAGGGGTATAAACAACACACTCCATGTCAGATGCCTCCTTTTCATTTTGACAGTGACTCTCATTGAGTAAAAAGAGCTTGGACCTTGCCTGGACTATCTAGTCTATACCAAGGAGGTGAATTATTAATACAAGATAAAGCAGTCTACAGAGCAGAATGGGGATATCACTATTTAGAGTAATGGAGCCAAAACGTACCATACAATTTTTTGATTTAAGGAGTAGTATTGTGTAACAGCTTGCCAAACAAGGAAAAGCTGTACTCCAAAAAATGTTACAGTGCACCCATGTCAACATTTATGAATGCAATACCAAAGCTAGCTGAACTAACTGATTGCTCAACGCTGCTGTGGTGAAATCGAAGGATTGTCCTATAGCATGTGACCTACACATGACTGAGAGGCTGCTTTAGCAATACCAGACCATATGACTAGCTACTAACTGAGTCATGCTCAACACCAGGTAAAACGTAAAACCAATAATTACCTGGATGTAAACAACAGATGACTGTTGCTACAGTATGCTCATAGTAGCAAGGAAATAACGCTTTCACAGTGACACACGCAGACAAGTAAAGTTATTAAGTTAGCTAGCTAACCATCGGCAACCGGGCAAGATGTGTCGTTTTTCAAAAACATGAATTAAGGGAATCCTTGTTGTCAAGTCAACCTGATTTAGCTAGCATAGCTGATACTTGTGTAACGTTAATCTATCAAAATTAAAATAACAATTGTTCAGGCAAAAGCAGTTGACGTTAATCCTAACCCTAACGTTAGCAGTCACAATTCTACAAGGCCCCTTTTGTCCTGTAACGTATTTAACGTTAACGTCACATCTCAGCGTAGAACGCAGCGAACCGAAACCAGTCACAAAAGCCAGCTAACGTTACTGCAGCTGGCCCAACAACTGGCTAAAGATGTTAATAAGCACTTGTTATATTTATCTATCGACTGATAACAAAACGACATGCCACCGATACCCCTAGAAAATGTCAACAGTATCTCAGGCAGGCACAGCCAAGTGGCCATGAAGGCTTAGCTAGCTATGTCAGCTGATGTTACGGAGTTCAACTGCTGACAAGTTATTTGCAAACGCTAACTTACTTGTTAGCACATAGCTAGCTAACCTTAATTAGCTGTCCAAAATGTAGCTAACACAACGTTCTTGAGTATGATACTTACTATTCGGGATTCATTGTTGACTCGTTGTATTGTATCCCCTCTCGTCAAGCGTACCCTTGTCCCTGTCTGCAGATAAACAGCGGTGTTACGAAAACGGGAGCGGTGGCTAGTTTACTGCTCCCAAAACCACGACCCCGGCTAGCTGTTCCTCGGTAAAAATCCAAAATGGCTGCAACTCCAACCAGGAAACACCTAACATTAGCCAGCTGGTTAGCCAACTCAGGAATAACACCAAATACGTGGCTTGGTTTTACGAATGCCTTGTCTTTTAAATCAGACTGCTAACACACTCTACAGCTGTAAACATAAAGCGAAAAAAACAGGAGGTATGAGGAGATGTCCAGCTAACCGGCCCTTTCTCTCCCTCTCACTGAGTGTGTGAGTGTGTGAGTGTGTGTGTGTGTGTGTGTCGAACTGTCAGCCCTGGGAGGGATTACGTCATTTAGTGAAACGTGGCAGAGCGGAGTCAGCTAGTGCCTCGTGTCAAAACTACACATTATACACAACTTCCGGACAAATACTAAAACCTCACCGATGTGTATTTTGTAATAATCCCCTACAGTTTGTATTACTGAAAATAAAAAAGTACCATGTTATAAGTGCTTAATATAATGTAAAAGGTAACTAATGCAAACAACTCCCGTTTATCCAGAAACTTCTGTCTGGAGTTCATGTGGTGTCATCATGAGTCATGGTTCTGTCATCACTGGCCTACATCTTGGTTCTCTTAATTTGCTTCCCCGGCTCCTCCACTTGCCTCCCTTCCTTGCGTCTTAAGGCCAATTTATGCTTCTGCCTTCTGTGTTAAATCGACGCCGTAGGTAGGGCGACCATGGGACAGTTGTAACACTTTTTTGCAATTCAATCTGTCAACTGCTGAAGCAATGTATTTAAGTGTTTTTATGAAATATGTACAGGTTGCAAAATTGATTTTTATACAGTCTCTCCACTGTTACAACCATCCCAGTGTACAGGGACGGTTGTACCCAGAACCGGCGCCAGACACAAATTCACGGACGGGCATGCCATTGTTTTTGAGTGGGGGCACAAATTAAATAAATCTCATCATGTAACATTATTTTAATTATCTTCCAAATGAGCGTTGAATGAATTCATACAGGTCTACACGTATAATAGATTTTATTGGGCAAAATCCACTTAGTGTAAAGGTCGAGACCCACAGCAGAGGCGGGCGCTCGGAACTTTCTGGATGGGTAGCAGAATGCAGCATCTGCCTGGATGGAGTATTCCAGCCGGCTTCTGCTACCATACCCGGCACTGATGAAAGTTCTTTTTTTTTTGCCTGAGAACAAGCGTGCACAAAAAGTTTTCAGGACGATTTGATTTGGTTTCTCAACGCCAAGCTCCCCTGGTTCTGCCGCCTGTGATGAAGACCCTTGCTTTGGGTTACAGTGTCGGCTAGCAGCACCGATGTGGTGGCTAATGCTAGCTTCAGCAGTGACAACCTCTTGTTCTTCAGAACTAACGTTACACCCTGTACTTTCGCCGTCTTTGTCACTTTCTTCCACCAACCTTGGTGGTCGTTGATTAACATTAAGGAAACGCCGTATATCCATAATACATACATCCTAATTCTCTCTAGATCTTTAGTTGACATTAAGCTACCTTTTCTCAACCAAATTCCCGATAGCTGACATGCAGCACAATTTCCGTTTTAACCGCATCAGTTTTGACAAACCAATCAAATACATTTACAATTATTTTAATACAATTAAGAACAAACACCTTTTATTTTTATTCATGATTTATGTATATTCAAAACGATATATTTTTTTTTATTATGGTAGCCTATGGACAAAAAATGTTGCACAAAACAAAAGGTGGGATTGGTGATAGTTAAAAAAACAGCTGACTCTGGGGGCGGGCCTGGCCCCCTAAAGCCCACCCATAACGCCGGGACTGGTTGTAACCATAGACTGTATAATATTAATGGACAAAGCATCCGGTTAGGCGAAGTGCTGCATATGCGGAAGTGCTCATAGCAGATCTCCACAAACCAATGGGTGACGTCAGAGCCGTATATTAGAGAGAGTTTGGCCAACTAGGGAATCAAATGTTCCGAGCTATCCCGTTATGCGATTGGTACCGAGGTGGTCATGTGTTTCGTGGACTCCATGTTGGGTACCAACATTCATCTGATTCCCATTGACATAGTGCAGGGAATAGTGGAAACATTTTATAAATTATTTTTTTTTAAATGACATAAATCACTGAAAAAATGCCCAACTGTTGCACGTTTGACTGCAATGAAAGACTGGGAAGCGGAAAAAGATTTCACAAGTTCCACCGTGACCCAAAAAGGCAAAAAGTATGGGAGCTGAAGGTGAAAAGAGCAAACTGGAGAGCAAGTGACTACTCATTATTGTGTGAGGTAAATGTCAAATTTCTCTCTTCGACTTATGATAACAAATTACATAGGACAAATATAATAATACCATCGTTAATTTGTACCATGCTGTCAAAAAAGTTCTAACACTGCTTTAGAAATGAATGAAGTTTGAAGTTAGCCATGCCTTATGCTAGCGTTAGCTTTTTCGCTAGCACTCCATGTACCTAAATGCTTGTGATCTTGCCATAGTCATGACTTGAATTTAAGCTAGTCTGACTTCAATTATCATCTGTAACTCAGATGTAATATACGGTGACCATGCAGTTGAACGCCTCAAATAAGTTTAAACATGAATTCAAACATTCTCAACAACAGAGAGAGAGGGGGTGGGGGGGCTCAGTAGGCCTAGTCCGAGTCACAGTTGTGGCAAGTGTAAAAATCCCTTCCATCTGTGCAGTCCTTGTGTGCCCAGGCTTTACAGGACCAGCACTGGAGCCAGACCTCCCTTGGCCTGGAGAAGCTGTCCAAGCACATAATGCAGAATTCATTTTCATCATCAGATGAGTCCTGAATTTTCTGCTTCTTCGGTTTGGATTTTTTGATGTTGCCGAAATTCATTTTTCTTTCAGCTGCAGACCTGCTTTTCTCAGCCTCCAGTTGTTTTTTCACGGGAGTATCTATAAGGACAGCGGTTTCCCTTCTTTTCCTGCCCTTTGTCGTCTGCTTTCTTGGGCCAGCTTTTGGGTGTGGACGGATGGACACGGGTGAAAAAGTTGTGTCCATAGCAGAGGATGATGGCTCAGTCTCAGGCTTGGACACCACACATGGTGTGACAGGGGATAATGCTCTAAGTGGCATGAAGGATGCCACCGTTGCCACATTGGGTGATGGAGTTGTAGAGGAAGATGAAACCTCTGGTGTCACTGCTGGCAGCGGGCGGTCTGTGACTAGGGATGGTGCAAAGTCACTGTCACTGAAAGTATTCCTATTAAAAGGCCAAATTCCAGTGCATGCAAACCCTGCCTGAATATTTGCCGGTGATGCAGCACGGGGAAGGGCACTCTTCAATATGCCTGGCAGATCATAAATGGTCATTGTGTCCCCACGTTCTGCTGAGGTGACTGCACCTACTACCTACCCTTTCTGGCCACAATTCTTTTCAGGATTTTGCACATATAGGAAAAATAATTTTATTTAGTGCTTTTATTCTGTAATGCTTTTATTTTTTTAAGGCTGATTTTGTAAGGCTGTGAGCCTCTGGAAGGTGTTTCTGAGGGAGATATAGATCATTTCCACCACACCTGTTTCATCCATGTTCCAGATGTCTTGTGCAGCAAATCTGTGTTTGTCCACGACAGAAAACAAGTTGTCAAAAAACGTATTGATGTTTGTCTCATTCAAACTCGTAGCTCGTGAGAGGCTTGTAGCCTGAGGGCTTCTTATGGAGAAAGTGGGGTGCCTCTTCAAAAACCTTGTGAACCAGTCGGCTCCAGCCATCCCGTTCTCTGTCCAGGTTTCGGGGTACCTGCAACTGTAGGTCTTTGCCAAATCATAGGCAAACTTCCGGACCTAAATTATATAAATTGTTAATTAAAACAACAAATGTACATAGCATAGCCTACTCTAGCTTAATACATATCATGGCTACCTCCTTTGGGCTCAACCCATAATACAAATCAGCTGCCTGCATCAGGTAGTCTCTTAAGAGGAGCTCCTGCTCTAGTGAGAAAACCCTTTTCGGAGTCCAGTATCCAACTCTGGGAAGTGTCTTGGATCCCTGGCTCCTCTTCTTGTGGAATCGGTGCAGGGTCACATGGCAAATGCCATATGATTTGGCCACTCCCCTGACTGACTTTCCCTGTCTGATTTCATCAGAAGGCCTTTCCAGCAGAGGAAATGGGACTCCCCTATCTGTCTTCCTCTTTCTGATATTTGGCATGCTGTAAGCAATCACGTTTCCATGTGGGGGTTTGTTATTTGATCCTGTTTCTCTCAATTCCTTTCGTGCTTCTGCATACGATGCTTTACTCAAAATCTTAACCCTCTGGGCTTCTCTGGCTTCTCTCTGCACTTCACATCCTTCCAACGCAGCCCTATGCTCTCCTCCACAGTTACAGCAGTTCACCGTCGCAGCCTTTTCCCATTTACCATGCTCATGCTGACCCCCACATCTAGCACTTTGGTTTTCCTTTGCACTGCTGTGCCGTGTGCCCCATTCTTTGACATTCATAGCACCTAAGAGGTTTGGGAATGTATTCTCTCACACTGTAATTCATGTATCCCATCTGCACTGATTTAGGGAGGGTTCTCTCAAATTGCACTAACAGATATGGTTTCCTTTAGTGAGTCTGTTTTTTTATTTTTATTTTTAATATATATTGTCTTTGTATTGAACTATCAAGTATCATACATTTAACACTTTTTGTATATACTTATATATATATTTTTAAACAATTAAAGCTATAGTGCGTGGTTTCTGTCTCTCCCATGAGGAATTCTAAATAATGACAACAAAACTGTGCATCCACATGATACCAGCCTTGATCCATGATCGCGCACATCCCCCCCCCCCCTTTCACTCTAAACTAACTGTTCCTATATCTTTTCACATCCAGTCCATGACATTGATGGCATTGTGGTTTTCCAGCATCAAGACTCCGTTTGAGGGGCGCCTGGTTAGTTCATCTGGTTGAGTGTGCGCCACCATGTACAGAGGCTCAGTCCTTGTCGCAGCAGCCACTGGTTCAGTTCTGACCCGTGGCCCTTTGCTGCATGTCATTCCCCCTCTCTCTCCCACTTTTCTTGTCTTAATCTGTCCTATAAATAAAGGCAATACAAACAAACAAAATAATCTTTAAAAAAAGACTCCATTTGGAAACATGAACAGCCGTTTTCCCTCATAATTGGCATTAACCCAAAATGGAGTCAACGCCAAAGTCTTTGAAATCGTAAACTAGTCTGACCTGATTGACCCGTCAGTGCAGCAACCTTTCCAGTTTCCTCTAAATGTCCATACCAGACAGACAGCACACAATATGACAGAGATTATAACCACTATTTGAAACAATCCGCTTTATTCAATGACTTTGATTGAATTACAGTACAGTGAACAGTTTCAGTTTTTTTGGGTTGTAAAGGCTTTTTTAGAGAGTGAGTTCACACAAATGACCAAAACCACACTATAATTTACAGAGACCCAAAAATTCCCCCAAGAGCAATTGCACGTATTGCAAGGACACGTGGACGGTGACCACCTGTCCTGGTAATTAAAGCAGCCGAGAAGAAAACGTTAAAAAGTTATTGATCCCTGTAAGAAAATCCGGTTCTACAAATTAAGATAATAGTGCCAGTAGCCATATCCTCCAGTACAGTACAAATCAGAGCCAATGGGATTACGTTTCCCTGGAATTGTATCATGTGACAAAAAAAATTCATTGATTGGTGTATGATTGTAACCTGCCAACTGGACAGAGACCAGACTGACTGGTGTGTATGAAGTAGACCAGACTAGAGTCCGGATCGGGCCGCATTTTTCTGTCCGAGCCCGGCCCGCGTCCGACAGAGCAGTAACCGAACCGGGCCCGAGTTAAAATCTCATTTTTTTTGTCATACTAATGACACGTGGACGTTTGTTTGTGTGGAAAGCTTCTATTAAGCAACTGTAGGAAGGCGTTTGGAAATGTCCACATATGAGGTCATCAGTGCACACAGGGTAACAAGTGCACGTTAACACAGGCACGCACCTACATAATAAGCTTTTTTAAATTTAAAATGTTCAATGCCTTATCGCGCTGATGTGACCGAGCCCGACCCAAACTCGAACATCTTTTCTAAATACTTGCCCGAACCCGGCCCGGCTCGGGTATCCATCCTCTACACCAGACACACAGCTGTTTATGTCCACTGACATCACATTGTGCCATCGCAATAATTATCTATTTTTGAAATTTAGCATGTGAAGGACCTAACAAATATATTCACAGTCTGTGAGGTGGAATATGAAAGACAGATACTGTCTAAGAATCAGTTTGAAAATGTAAGTTATCATTTACACACAGACATTTCAATTGACAGATCAATACAATGGTGATGGTGGCCCAATCCCAGTCCGGACTCACAGACTCACGGACCATTAACTATGAGTAGAACATGTATGTATTAGAAACAGAAATGAGAGCCCTGTATTATGAAACTGATGAAAGTAAGATAACAACGTAATAAGTTAAATGAATGTCACAGACGCGTCCTGCACTCTTTTTACAAAGGGGCTCCTTGGACCCCCACAGGGCCCGGGTCTTCCTCTTTGTTCTGCTGGACCGGACCGGGCTGGGTGAGGCTGTCCATGGCAGACAGGATGGAGGAGAACAAGTGTTCAGTGTGGGTCTCCAGAGATCCACGCTGCCTCTCAATCAACAGAAGGGTGTCTCTTAAAACTGGAAATGCAGAGAGAATACAAAAACACTTAGCGAGGAGATGATGTGACGTAAAGTTTGTGTTCATAATGTTGCATGTTACAAACTGACGTGGAGACATGGTGTTAATGCAGCTGAGGAGAAGCTGTCCGGTGTGCAGAACACAGGAGGTCAGGGGCTGTTGAGTGCTCACTTCTCTCTGAAAACTCTGAGGAGAACATCACATTACACCGTTAGAACACTGTGGATGAAGTGACTTTTTTATACTTATTGAGTAGAGTTGATTTTTCTTTTCCACTGTAATATACATGACACACATGGTAAGAGACATGGCCAGACAACTTGATCTAAATGACCAGCTATGTACCATGGAATGAAGTGTATTTATTTCACACTGATTTACTTCTGAAATGAATCGAAAGGAAAGTGAGTTGTGAAATTAACTCTCGTGTAGGCTTGTTGTTGACTCTTAAAAAGATGGACCCTTTGTCGAACTGTTTATGAACGTTTAACAAAACTGTTCATGAACTCTTGACAAAAAAGGACACTTTGAAGGACTTCAATTTATTTTAATGAAGAAAAAATGGACAATTGACTCTTGATCTTTAATGTTGTCACCAAGGACTTTTGAGTTCATGGCAGCTTACAAATGTATGCATGTATTAATCGCCTTATAATGGTCAGTTAAACTTATTGATTTATAACAATGTTGAGACATTCATTTTCTGTCGTTAATTATGATCATGTTTTGGAATGTCCTGTGTTGAGGTGTTGTTTTTGTGTTAATTATGTTAATCGGTTGCCTGATAGGGTGACGTGATCTGCAGGCATGATGGGCCCTTTGATTTAGGACAGGTGAACAGGTGTTCATGGGAGCTGAAGGGCAATCTATTTTCAACTGCACAACTAAAATCAATTGTTGCTCAGAATATGAATCCTTTTGTTCAAAGTAAAAATAATTAATTTGCAGTTTGTCATTCAATAAAAAGGCCAAATCATGACATTGAAAACATGAGAATGCGTGTTGATTAACTGACCATTTCTAACAACATGTGCTCACCTCAAATCTAAAGCCCTGCTGAGTGATTTTACCTGACTAAAAATCCCGGTGAGTACAAGTACCACCATTTTAGTGTGGAACTGATCAATTCATAGAGTAGCCCAGTGGATTCCCAAAACTTTTGGTCCGAGGTACCCCCACAACCCAGTTAGATGAACTCATGTACCCTTTCATGCAATTCCCAAACACTATTAAAATTTTAATAAATAAATAAATAATAAATAACTATTTATTGATTACTTTTAGCTAACTATTTGAACTGTTTAGTCAGTAGTTTTAGCTAACTATTTGAACTGTTTAGTCAGTAGTTTTAGCTAACTATTTGAACTGTTTAGTCAGTAGTTTTAGCTAACTATTTGAACTGTTTAGTCAGTAGTTTTAGCTAACTATTTGAACTGTTTAGTCAGTAGTTTTAGCTAACTATTTGAACTGTTTAGGCAGTAGTTTTAGCTAACTATTTGAACTGTTTAGTCAGTAGTTTTAGCTTACTATATTAACTGTTTAGTCAGTCAGTTTTAGCTTATTATTTGAACTGTTTAGTCAGTAGTTTTAGCTAACTATTTCAGCCGCTAATAGCTATTTATTCCTACTGTTTATTCAATACTTTTAACTAACTATTTGGACCGTTTAGTCAATACTTTTAGTGAACCATTTCAGCTGCTTATTTACCTTTTTATTTCTACCATTCATTACCTTCCATTTTAGCTGTCTGTTTAAAATCCCTGTGTTCAGGTGTTACAGCTGATACATTACATTTTTTTCAAATTAGTTGAGCTGCTCTACAATCTTTCCATTTACCCCCTGGCAACAGCAGAAGTATCCCCTGGGGTACACGTACCTCTGATTGGGAATCACTACTCAGTAGCCCATTGACAGTCCATTTTAATAAACAATACATTCTTTAGCTTCTTTATCAAGCCAAACTGACATTCCACTGCTTTTCTCAGTTGTATATCCTTTTTAATGCTTCATACATCAGTATTGATGCTCTGAGCCACTCAAAGTCACTGAATTTCATGTTGTGATTGGCTAACTGCATCACTGAAACGCAACACAGATGTGAATGGAAAATGACTGTTGCTTACTTTTGTACAGTGTTTCTCCACAAAGAGAACAGCTAAAATAGAAAATGACTGGTATTGCAAAGATACATCACTGTCAAGTTCATTTCAGATGACAGACGGCCTACAGCCTATTTTCTGAAGAGGGACCGAGTGAATTATTAAACCCAGCAGAAAAAGCAGTCCTGGCAAAAAGAAATGAGTAGTTTCTTTCAGGTGAAATCACAAATCACAAATGTGTGTCCACCTATGCAGACCTCCAGTGGAGTAAAAACAGAAGCACACGTGCAGCTGCTGTCTGCATCTCACCTGATACTCAGCCAGAGATGACTTTACACTGTTTATGTTTACAGTGGGCGCAGCCAGCAGCTCCATCTTCTCTGACACTGTATATAACTGCTTTATGAGCTGCTCCAGGTGTGAGCAGAAGACCTGAAACAAACAAGAACAACAACAATCGTCAACCAGCAAATCAATTGTCAAAACGCTGTATGTCGCTATGACGTGTGTTCCATTGTATCATACTGTCATATTCAGGAATGTTGCAGTCACACTCTTGTGTGGAAGGTCAGATCATGTCTCTACCTGGATGTGTTGCATCAGGGAGTCACTTTGCTCTTGGTCCTCCCGGCTGCCCCTCTTGTTGCCAGGCAGGGTGAGGCCACACAGCTGCTCCACCAAAACCTCCACCTCCCTGAGACTGGATGGACTCAATCCCCCTCCTACAGGCTCCACCCAGGCTCCAGAACTCCTCCTCACTGCCTCAAAGTCCCTTCGATCAGCTGCTGATGGACAGGAGATGGATTCTTTGAGATGTAAATTTGTCAGTGCATTAAGCACCACAAACTTAACTCCATTCACCTCCATTGCGTTGGGGGTGGAGGCAGATATCTCAGAGAATGATTTCTTCAAACCTGGACAAATAAAACCAAAACTATCTGCATGGAGAGATATCACCAGAGAGCAAGAGAGAACACATGTTATGTTCTGATTTGACACTCCTAGTAGTGGCAGTAATGGACTGAACCCTCTTGCAGCTGGTCTACATGGGCAGCGTTGAACTGACTAAAGACAGCTTTGTTTGTTTGTGGACATGTATGCGCATGTATACGTGCATAAGTACTGGACCATTTTGTGTTGTAAATATGAAGTAGTTATCATATACCTCAGTTATCATCATACCTATTGTTTGTGGGATATTATTTGTTTAAGGTTCTTATATGTTCTTATTACATATATTTATTTGTTATTGTTGTTAATTATTTCTAGATTCAACTACAGCTGTTTAAAGTACACATGTTCTGCTTAAAAATGGAACTGAGTCCCACACTGTGGACAGTCATTTACCGGTCTGAGCGGTATTCCTCTCCTCTCTGCCCATCTTATGTTTTCCTTCACCTGTGTCCTGATTGCTGCCCTCTAGCTCTTTGACGTCAGCCTTCTGTTTCTCAGGCAGGGTGATGGAGGAGAGGATGGAGGTGGTGCCCGGCTCCAGAGACTCCCAGCTGGCTGTGACAAGCCGGCTCAGCTGGGCTGTTACCTCCCTCACCTGCACACAAGGACCAAATACTTTCCATCTTTCGCTGAGGGGAACGCAGAAAAACTAACAAATATTGAAGCTGAAAAACACTGATCCACATTGGGTTTAACTTTCCATAGTATATGTTTGTTTAAAAAGATGATGATGTGTCTGTATGATACATTTTTCCAGCCTTTTAGACACTGGGGGCCCTATGTTGCACCTGGCGCAGCACAAAGCCCGACACAAGTGCGCTTAGATCGTTAAAATAGGGCCCGGAATTTGTTTCAGAGTTGTCATCTGTTTAGCCAACAGAATCAAGTAGGCATGTTTGTGGCATCCATGCTATTTTATTCTGAACAAGGTATATATCTGTATACATTTGATAAAGGAGGACTTCAAAAACAAACCAGGGCAGACAGCAACATTCGCCTTCAATGTTCTGTCCATTCAGTAAGAGCTCTGTGCGACAGCATCCCAAGATGCCTCCATTTTCCTGCAGCTCCTGAAAATAATAAAGCCTGTCCGCATGCACACACCTCTAGGTTTTGAATGAGATCAGTTCAGAACCAATATTCAGCTTCTTCTCATATAACGTGAAGGACAAATGACCTGCTGCAGATTTATCCAAGAGATTAAAAACAAACAAGCAACGGGAAAATACTGAATATTTGCTCTGAAAATGCTGTTTTTTAAATCCAGATATGTTATGTATATTGTTTAAAAATGTTCATGTTAAAATTTACAGTGACCAATAATACATTTGATTTCAGACATTTTGGTTACTACACACAGAAAAAGACAAGTTTGCTATCACATAGGACTAAGCACTATGAAGCAAATTTCTGCCGCCACGGTATCAGAAATAGGGCAGACGCACAGGGTGTCCGCTATGTACATGTCCTTCAGCTGTTCATGAAAAGTCATGAAGTTGTAATTACACGACTCTGCAGAGCCGTCTGCTCTACTGAACTCAAGCGAACTGTCATCCGCTCTCAACAGGGCGAGTCCTCCTTGTCACTCAATCTTAGGTTAAAGTGACAAACAGCGACAAAAGCCGCGACATGAAATCCCCACTCACGCGGGTCCAGTGAAATATGACAGCTACAGTTTATTGGAAAATAGCGTTGTGGACACTCACTTTGATGAATTTACCGTTTATCAGACCCCAGAAGAGACGAGAAGCTAACGTTAGCTAACGTTAGCGAACGCTGCGGTGACGGTCCCTCTGCCTCTGACTCCCCGCCGCAGGAGACGCTGTATTCCTCCGACACGCTGTATTAACGTTACCGTTTTAAAACCGTTTTCCAGGTTAGTGGGGGTGCATACCGCTCAAAACCTGAACATGAAAAACTTAGCTAGTAATGTTCACTCAGCGTTTTGTTTAGTTGCTAAACTGTGTGTAAAATGAGCGGTGACGTTCAATCACCGGTTTCAGGTAATGGCACCCTACGGGACCGTCTATTTGCTGGATGGTTTGAAGATAACGGTCGGTAGCTAACATTAGCAGATAAGCCCGTTGACAGCGACGTTATTGTTCATGTTTCGGCAATTTTTTTGGCAATGTTTTAGCAAAAATGTTTCTGACCGTAGTAGTAGTGGTCATAGTGACTGAAAGTGTGATGTGAGATGCTAAAAAGAAACTACACGCTGTTTTCAGGTAACGTTACTTTTTGACGTTCAACACCCCTCAACACAAAAATTCTAGAGGAAACACTGTAACATTTTACTTTAGTGTCAGCCATGTTCCAAAATATTTCGCCTCCACTTCCTATCCATTTGTTATATTTAATTGTGTTATGAGCTTCAAGTTTTTTGGTATTATGTTATTGTCGCAGTATGCTGTTGAGTACACATATATACAATATATACATATATTATTCGGTTACTGTATTACCCAGTATATATATAATGTGTGTCTCTGACGGCAAGAGAGGGGCACTTTGAAGAAAACGGCTACTTAAACCAGTATTTAAGTCTCTGCAGGTAGATTTTCAGACCATGGTTAAATAAGTGCAATTTTAAAACATACTATTTTGGAAAATGATCAGAAATAATGCAGTTAGAGTGATATGGAGTGAATGGGTTTTAAAAGGAACACGCCGACTTATTGGGACTTCAGCTTATCCCCCAGAGTTAGATAACTATATTCTCAGAAGGCGAAGCACTGCTACTTCTGCTACTTGGGCGGAGTGATTATTACTCCAACTCTGAGTGAACTCCAGGCGAACTCTCTGCTCCTCACTACGGGGCTTCTCAGGTGCTGCGAGCAAATCACTCCGCCCAAGTAGCAGTTCCTTGCCTTCTGAGAATATAGTTCCCAGTATGTATACGGTTAGAAGATGGCTGTGTCTCATATGATCTTGTTATTTGTACACGCTGTGACTATACAAATCACAACATGTAAATAGCAACATGTTGGTGTTATTTTGTCACTTATTGGGAGCAGTAGGCTAGATGGAGCCGGTTACATCCAGGATCTGTGCTAAGCTAGGCTAGTGGTTGGTGCGTCAGACAGAGTTACAACACGCACGGAGATGAGAAGGGTATGTCTGGACTTATCTAACTCTGGTGGATACGGGGAATAAGACAAAGTCCCAATAAGTCGGCGTGTTCCTTTAACATGCAAAGGCCCCAGTGTGGTCCTTCAGTAAAGAGTGTCAACAACACTGACCTGTCTGGGGAGCAGCTGTAGCTCCTCCAGCTGCTCTGGAAGAGGCCAGAACTCCTCGTCCACCTCCCCACATACACACCTGGACCGTGGGAGAGCAGTGGTGGAGGAGGACAGTGCATGGTGCTGATGGCGACCGTCACACTTGTAACGGTTCATTTCATCTCTGTTCTTAATATCGTCCAAACTGTCAAAGGACAAAGCCACAGGGTCTGTTCGGTAGAGCAAGGCACCAGAGGGCGGACCATCGGGGGATTCAGGTGACTTCTGACCCACACTAAAAGAAAAGTCCAACCCTGACAGGATGGTGGAGCTACAAAGGTGGTCCAGTTCAATCCCTGAGTCCTGCAGGTTGGGGTATGTTTGAAAGAGAGAGTCTTCCTGGAGCTTGGAGCTGTCCCCCTCACAGAGCACCTGCCCGGGTCTAAGAGGGTAGGTGTAGTCCAGCAGGGCCTGGTACTCCCTGTTTGGGTCCCAGCCTGCAGAGGTCCGGTCTGGAGATGGAGGCAAAGCTTTAGGGATGGCACAGGCCCAGTAGTTTGCTTGGTGGGGAGACATTGGATGTCCTCTTCTATGTCCTCCAGAAGAGCATAGTTCGGTCTCTCCCTTGCCTCTCCGCTCCCTCCCTCCCAGCCTGAGCTGGGTCTGGCCTGGCCTGGAGTGCTCTGAGCGAGGGGTGTAAGTAGGATACAGAACAGTGGAGGTCAGTTGTGGCCTAAGAGGTGGGTTCGGTCTCTGGACCTCCAGGGTGGAGTTTAAGAAGCTCCGCTGAGCTGATCTGCTGCCACTGGGTTCTTCATGGCACAGCCTGGTCCTGAGCTCTGAGACACCCCAGGGTGAGCCGGGGTCTCTTCTCGAGGCCGAGGGACGTGAAATGCCACTGTGAGAGAGGCTGTAGCTCTCTGGGGTCAGCTCCTCTCTTGGTCTGGTCAAGAAATGTAGGTCACTGGGTTGCTGACTTTCTTCACTTGTGCTAACACCCAACTGGTTCTCCTACAAGGCAGAAAACTGACAGAATTAAAACAGGATACAGTAACATTGCTGGCTGTATCTGTCTGTTAAAGCAAATGCCTTTTTGTTTGCATTTACTCCATTATGTAAACGCTCTGTAATGGCTCTATCCATGGCGCTCAGTTCAACAGTAATGATGCGAAAGAAGGTCCCACTTCTCTCACTGACTTTGCTGTTGAAGTCTGAGGCTATGTTTAGACGGAAACGATCTGAAGAGAAAACGCAAAAGTGGCGTTGCGTTCTCACTTTTTATTCCGCGTTTAAACGAGCGATTTGGGGGGAAATCTGCGTTCTGCCTTCTCCTTCTCTCTCTAGTAGCGCGAAGCGAACAACAAAAGCTGACAATTTTGTCTGGACAAACGAGAAGGTGGAGTTATTGCTCCAAACAATGCACACATGCAGCACACACACACACAGACACATACGCACACAGCGTTTTTACCCAATAGACGGGAATGTGACGGTGGAGCGTTTTTAAGATTTCCACTCTGGAGGGTGGTTTTACTTTTTTGCGTTTTTAGGCCCCAAAAACGCCGTCTCCGTCTAAACGAAAGGCATGTCTGATAAAATACTTTGTCGTTTTCACCCGCGAGCGTATTCGTGTAAACAGGGCCAGATAAAGTTGTCGTTTTACGAGAAAAACTGTAATCACGAGACAAAGCCCTTTAATCTTGAAAAATGTTGTAATATTATGAGGTGTTGTTTTCCTGGCAGGACATCACCCCAACCCTCGTCCACCTTCACTGGCTCCCAATTAAGTCCCTCATCACATATCAAATCCTCCTTCTCACCTACAAATCCCTCCGTGCCCTGGCCCCACAGTACCTCTCCGACCTCCTCCATCCATACACCCCCACCCCGAAACCTGCAGTCCTCAGACGCTGGCCTGCTCTCCGTTCCCCACACCAGACTCTGTACCTTCAGAGACAGAGCCTTTAGTGATGCAGCCCCACCCCTCTGGAACCCCCTCCCTGCAGATATCTGAAATACTACCTCCCTGGACATCTTTAAAAAAAACTCCTCAAACACCAGCTGTTCACCACAGCCTACAACCTCCTTTAGCTTAGCCACAGTAATTCAGTAAAGTCTCCTTGGGTTTCATGAAAGGCGCTATGTAAATAAAAATAGTTATTATTGTGCCAAGCAGATGAGAGCCGTCAAGTTCTTAAAAAAGGTTTATCAGTGTTTTCATATATATATATATATATATATATATATATATATATATACACACACACACACACACACACACACACATACATACACACACACACATACAGTCATGTGAAAAAATTAGGACACCCATGCTAAAGTTGACTAAAAAGAGGAATAAAAAAAATCATCTTTTGCAAATTGATCTTAATGCCTTAATTAAAAAAATGACACAAATTTTCTTTGTGAATGAATTATGTATCGTAAATAAATAAATAAGTATAAGTAAGTGTAAGTAAGTACACCCCTATGTTAAATTCCCATAGAGGCAGGCAGACTTTTATTTTGAAAGGACAGTTATTTCATGGATCCAGGATACTATGATCCTGATAAAGTTCCCTTGGCCTTTGGAATTAAAATAGCCCCCCCCCCACATCATCACATACCCTTCACCATACCTAGAGATTGGCATGGGGTACTTTCCATAAAATCATCTCTCAATGCAAATCAAACCAGCTATTAGGCTAACTGAAATACAACCATGCCAATCTCTAGGTATGGTGAAGGGTATGTGATGATGTGGGGGGGCTATTTTAATTCCAAAGGCCAAGGGAACTTTATTCTTCTATAAAAATAAAAGTCTGCCTGCCTCTATGGGAATTTAACATAGGGGTATGTATAATTATGGCCCCTGTATTTTAAGGAAGAACATTTATTTATTTACGATACATTATTCATTCACAAAGAAAACTGGTGTCCTTAAAGATTGGATTTTTCCTCATTTTTTAAATTAAGGCATTAAGATCAATTTCCAAAAGATGATTTTTTTTATTCCTCTTTTTAGTCCACTTTAGCATGGGTGTCCTAATTGTTTGACTGTATATAGAGTTATGTAAATAAATAGCCCGGCGTCACAATACAAGATAAATTCTTAACCCAATATTAAAAGACATTATTCATCCTCAAAAATTAAAATTAAAATATTTAAAGGGTCTAAAATACTGTCTGAATTACTTGCCCTTGAGGTCAAAAAATATATACACATACCATTAAAAATTAGTAATAAGTGCTGTGTTTAAAAGTGCATTAAAAAGTAAAAAGTGCCTTACTTTCTGCTGTGACTTTTGAACAAAAGGTATTTTGGCACTTGGATTGGAAAAAAAATATTAAAAATGTTATGTGTTCTTCCTGGGCCCATGCTACACCCTTCCACCAAGTTTTTGACCTCTTTGGCGGCGGTAAAAGCACACGTCTGAAATGGTCTGCAGTTACTACAATTCAAAAACATGCAATTTAATTTCCTCTAGAAAAAAAAGAAGAGGATTAAACAGAATCAGTTAATAAATGGTATGCTCTGAGAAGTCCTTCGCTCTCCGTCCTCCTCACCTTCTCTGTGTGCTTCTGTGGATGTGTCTTCTTTAAGATAGATGTATGTTGTTCAGCAGAGAACAGAGGCTTTCTCATCACATACTGTCTGTCTGTCAGATACCTGGAGGTGGGAGCCACAGTAACATTTTTGCGTGGCCTTCCTCCGTCTCTCTCTGTCTCCGTCGTGCCTCTTTCACTGTCTTTTGTAGTCGGACTCGGGCATCTCCGGCTGTGTTTAAAATCTGGGAGATGCGTCTTCCACCTCTGGCTGCATCCCTTGGCTTCCATTGGACAACGGGAATGTAAGAAGATCCTGTCAACTAAAGGAATATAACAATTTAGTAACTTTCAAATGAAAGACTTCAATGTGTTGTTGGTATCACTGAAACCTTATTTGATGCCATGGGTTTTTATTCATGTACCTTGAAGGAACTGCAAGCTTTTGGTCCAGGGTCTTCTCAACAACAAGCATCATGTTGCTCAGTTGAAGCACACAGAAGCACTGGAATGACACAGGAAAGTCCATAAAAAAAAGCATTCATTCATTTAATGACCACTTGGGGCAGAAGAAAACACAGCATCTAACACAGGAGTGTCAGCCTCAATTCCACGAAGGGCCACGCTGGAAAAAAAGAATCACATCCAGGGCCAGACATGTTTACCGTATTTTCCGGACCATAAGTCGCACTTTTTTTCATACTTTGGCTGGTCCTGCGACTTATAGTCAGGGGCGACTTATATATCAAAATATATATAAAATTGAACATGTTTTTAAATGTTATTTCATGCTGAAAACATTACAGTCTACAGCCGCTCTAGGCTTGTGATGACTATATGCTGCTCCTAAAGACAACTGAGAAAGAAAAGAAGCTGCAGGAGACTGCAGGTAGTAAAACACGCAGCCGAAAATGGTCATCGAGCAGGAGAACGAGAGTTTGGAGTGAGAGAGAAAATTGTGAGGGACTGGAGAAAAGGTTAGTCTTACTGCAATGAAGAAAACAAAGAAAGCTAGTCGCGCTGAAATCCAGATGGCCAGAGCTGGAGGAAGGAGTCCACCGATGGGTGCTTGAACAACGTGCTGCTGGGAGAGGCTCGTCAACAGTGCAGTTACGTTAACATAGCGGACACCTACAGTATTCAGCCCATTGTTCTGGGTGCTATTGTGGAGTTTAATAACTTGCCTTTCCAGATTAAATGTCTGTTCTTGGTCTTGGATTTTGTGAAATAAATTTCTAAATAAATGCGACTTATAGTCCAGTGCGACTTATATATGTTTTTTTCCTCTTCATGATGCATTTTTTTGACTTGGAGCGACTTATAGTCCAGAAAATACAGTAGGTTAGTCACATGCTATTATTTCATCGTAAAAGTCAAGCATCTTTTCTTGTATTATTGCATGTCTCATATAATCTTCTCACTTACCGCTTGGTCGACATGAAGACCCCAAAAAGTAACTTAGCCATCAACAAAAAAAAAAGTTGAAAAAAGCAACATTGGAATAAAAACGTCGTAAAACGGGCCAAAAAACATTGGAAAAAGTGGCAAAAACTACGTGGGCCAAAGTCTATTGTGAACCTAAACTGATATACGGGCCGGATCAAAATCTGCGAGGGGCCGGATTTGGCCCGTGGGCCTTGAGTTTGACACGTGTGATCCGACATATCACTAGAGCTGGACGATATGGAGAAAATCAAATATCCCGATATTTTTGACCAAATACCTCAATGTCGATATTGTGTTATTATTGATGTGGTTATTGTTGGGTTGACAATTGGTGCGTTCGCAAAATATGCACACAGTGAGATTTTTGATAAATAATCATCAGTTGTGTTGATATACTATGTGGGTAAAGGCAAATAAAGGTTTTTTTTTTCCAATTGCTAACACACTAAAATGACATGCAGAGCACAATTATTTAAACGGACACACAGAGAGCAAAACCTCTTCTCAAGTCAACACATTTTGCAATCCAAAGTGGCCCTTTTTAAATGCACTGAACACGGTTCTCTGCATTAGACACAACAATCTGACATAGAGTCACATGTTTGCCATTTCAAATCACTGCCATTCAAAATGACACTACATGAGCTGATTGGCCAACATATGCGCCACCTGGCCAATCACCTCAATGGTTCATTGTTACCACTTCAATCAGGAAGTAAGCACTATGAAAAGACCACAGGTCAGCACCTTTATTTTATTTATTTTTACAACATTTCTGCAATTTTCTTTTTCAGTTTACTGTTTTTTGTGGTTTTTGTGTATTTTTGTTGAGTCCAATGTAAATATATCTGCTGTGCATATGTTGCTCTGACTTGTTTGGTGAAAAAAACAGCATGTGTGTGTATCTGCAAATAGTTCTGTGCATGTGAAGACTTTTCTACAATTTGAACTATTTTAGTATTATGGCAAAGCATACTAAAGATGACGGTGCTTTTCATTACGCCCAACAGTGTGTAGTTGGTTAGACAAAAATCTGGTAATATGAATTATGTGTGTGCCATTTGGTGCAATTTAGCAATTGGGAAAAAAAACAAAACTGTAATGGAACAGCTAGAACAGTCTGGTGTGTTCAGAAAATGACATCACTCTACTGTAATGAGGCCAGGAAAAGACAACACGTCTCATATCACGATATCCAAAATTTAAGACGATATCTGGCCTCATATATCGATATTGATATCGATATAATATTGATATATTGCCCAGCCCTAATTATCACCTTATGAAGTTGCTATGGCAAACAGTTACCTATTTACACAACATCAGACCAAAGTTCTGCACAGGTCTAAGACTGAGACCCACACCCGACCCATACACGCGTCTTTGAGTCCCAACATTCTGTGGTTCCGAATGCTCAAATAAAAAAAATAATAATAAAAAGAGAGGAATTTCTCAACATGCTACATTTTAAAATGATCAAACCCCAAACCAGAAACTTTACGCAACAAAATGGCCCAAACCAGATATTTTGAGCCCTACAGCAGCAACAGCACGGAGAAAACATCTATCCAAAAAATTGGGAAATATCCCAGTGTCCCCACACATGCGCAGTACAGCACTCACAGATGCGCGTCGAGTTGCTACATCACTACAAGGCTCATTGATTATGGTTCGCCGGCTAACGGAGTCATGCCAACAACTGATCGATTACACGCCTAGGGCGCAAGGCAAGCGCACTGCCTTTTTTTATTACAACGAGTTTACATCATTAGCAGCGTTCATTGGAGCCCTATAAGAGTTGCTCGGTGGCTCATGAACCCAAACAAAGTTTCCCCTGGTGTGTTGGTGGTTAGGGTTGAGGAAAGTGTGTGGGCCAATCACCAGTAATGCTGTGGGACTGTCAGGTAACAACCACAGTACATTCATAGTGGCCCACAGAGCCCATATACTGCTCAACGGTTGAATTCACATCAGGGCCAGGGGAGAGTGGAGTGGGACTGTGGATGAAACCATGGCAACAAGCAGTGGCACACTAGCTAGTGACCTACAAAAGGAGAGAACGCGGAGCCATTGTAGTTTACAGAGCTGGCCATATTAGGTCGTCAAAAGCTTATTTTATTTAGGTCGATTCAACTGCTGACAAGAAACCCAACTTGAGACGGAGCCAGAGAGCTACAAGATGTTTCGAATTACAAAGACTTTGTGATGTTACTAAGATAAATATTGCGTCGTATTAGACTCTTTTTTTTTTTTTTTAAACGTGTCCTTGCTTATAACCAATCCAACTTAACAATTCTTTAGGCTCTTCCCATAAATTCGGCATCCTTTTGATCAACTGAGCTTTTTGTTTCCACTCGGCGGAAGTCAGACAATAACGTTAGACACTTATCGAAAACCAATGCAGTCTGACTAATACACTACTCAAGCAGCCGTTACAGCTCTGTCTCTGTGTCAGAACAATACAAATGACAGACACTTACCACGTTAAGTACAAAAGTTTAGCTCGGAGCGTCTAGTTCCTGTAGCTTCACAGTAGCTTTGTGTCACTGCAGTCCTTGCAGCCGCCTCCTTCGTGCTGCCTTCACGTGCTTCTCCTCAAATCCTGTCATGCCTCTTTCCTGTACGGAGTTAATTAGCACTAGTCTTTTCTAATAAAGAAGAGTCGCTTATGTGTGGTAACATATAGTGTGTGAGAAATATAACCAAATCTTAAGAATACAAAAGTAATAATTCAAATGAACGCTTAGCGTCGTATTACTTTTTATTGAAACCACAGAATTACAATATAGCTGACGGCAATTGAAGGCAACACAACTGAGGTCGATTTTTTGATAGATGTGGCTTCACACTGCCCTTTAATGGACAAAATAAGAAGTGTATACAAATATTGATATATTATGTAATCAGACAATGTATCTTCTATTAACAACCTCTACAAATACTGGCACTACCAATACAATGACTGGTACTAATGATGATGATGATAGAGCATTAGAATACAGTGAGAGCTCTAAACACCTGACTTAAAGTAAACCATATTAAAAAAAATGGTTATAACTCACGGCACACCTGGCAAAAAGGGGAACTTTTCTAAACTTCCTCCATCACAGAGACACTGGTTGAATTAATTAACATCCTTATTACTAGATTAAGTATGCCTAAAAACATCTCGTAGTATGAGGAGGAAACTAGCAACAGAACAGAACAAATGGGGCCCTTTTCTGGACTTAACGCCCATCATTATCCTTTGCAAGTGAAGTGGAATTGAAATTTGTCCTCCTGTGCTCCGAAGTCTTCTACACCAGCAGAAGACCCCACCGGGTACCACTCATCTCCACTAAAAATAGGAAAATGAGGCTACAATTTGTACGAGCTCACCAAAATAGGACAGTTGAAGACTGAGTCTCAATTTCTGTTGAGACATTCAGATGGTAGAGTGAGAATTTGGTGTAAACAGAATGAGAACATGGATCCATCATGCCTTGTTACCACTGTGCAGGCTGGTGGTGGTGGTGGTGTAATGGTGTGGGGGATCCCTTTCGCCTTCAGAACTGCCTTAATTCTTTGTGTCATTGATTCAACAAGGTGCTGGAAGAATTCTTTAGAAATGTTGGCCCATATTGATAGGATAGGGTCAAACACGGTATTAGTATGGGGTTCCTAATAATCCTTAAGGTGAGTGTGTGTGTGTATATATATATATATACACACACACACACACACACACATATATACACAGAAAAGTCAACCTCCTTAGAAATCCTTTCTATATATATATATATATATATATATATACATACACATACATATACACACACATACATATATACATATACATATGTGTGTGTATGTATGTATATATACGTATATGTATATATACGTATGTGTACACACACACACATATGTGCACACACACACACACACACACATTTATTGAATTTTATCTATTCTATTTTTCAATTGTGATCTAGAAAGAATTTCTACCATACACGGGCTGTGGGTCAGGGGTGGTAGATCTGTTTTGTCTTTCTCATATCAAAACATAGTTCTTTTCTTTATAAAACCAAAAAAAAAAAAAAAAAACCGTGTAACCTATTAATTAAGGATTTCTTTATTTTTCTTTGAAACCAATGGAAATCCCATATGATCTATCCAATCCTTCACCTACAGATGGCATTTGGAATCCTGTGAGTCATCCCAGTGTGATGATCCCGTTCTAATCACATGTCCAGTGTGAAACAAGTGCAGTTATTGGGAGGAAAACAGATTGTTGACTACCGTTTTAAAATGACTGGTTCAAACTTATTGTTTTAACAGATCCTAACATTCATACTTGGACAGAACACACTGATCCTACAGGACCAGCACTCAGAATCAGCCTCACTCTCACCTGCAACAAAACACCATCAATGTGCAAACCGTGTCTTGGAGCTTCACATACAAGTCATTTTTCATGACATTTGAGCATGACCCTTTAACAAAATGCTCAAAATCAACAGCCAGATTACACTTAAAAGGGTAACTACTTTTTTTTCAAGCCTATTTTTCCATTTTTGTGTCTAAGTGACTGATGGGAACAACAGTCTTTGACATTGGTCCAGTATTAAGCAAGATCGCTGCAGTCGGCAGTTAATAGGAAAATTGTGCAGCTTGTATTTACCTTCACAGAAGTGCTTGTTTTGCCACTGACAGACTCAGATTATTATTCTAAGAGTCTGACAACATTATGGAAAGGATCCCTTCAGAGATAGACCTTTAAAACCTCTTTGAGACCTTTCTGTTTAACCAGAAACAGCTCTGAAGTTGCTAGCGCTAAATCCACCAGACTCTATTTAAAAAAGCAATACTTTTAGCGCGTATAGAGCCAACATATTTTCACAAGTAAATCGGTAAACTGTGTTTATTTCAACCAGAACTACAGTTGTCATGGTTGGAAAAGTGGAAAGACGACCCAAAACAGCTTTTCATGTTTTATTTTGTTTCTGTCGACTTTGAATGAAGTGTATTTTACGATGCTAAAATTACTGTTTATTTACATGGAGTCTGGTGGGTTTAGCGAATGCAATTTCTCAGATGTTTTTACGTTTAAAAAAAGGAACTTACTCTACAACAGAAAAGTCAACCTCCTTAGAAATCCTTTCCATAATGTTGTCAGACACTTACAATATTAATCTGAGCCTGTCAGTGGCAAAACGAGCACTTTTGTGAAGGTAGGCTAAATACAAGCTGCACAATTGGCCCATTAACTTACTGCAGCGATCTCGCTTAATACCGGACCAATATCAAAGATTGTTGTTCCCATCAGTCACTTAAGACACAAAAACATAGGAAAATAGGGTCCAGGTTGAAAAAACGGTAGTTACCCTTTAAGGCACACTTAGCGAAGTTGTCCCTAATGTATGCGGGAGTTCTCCTTGCTCTCTGCGAATAAGAATACAGTCAGTCAAGAACAGTTATTCTCACCTTCTGATCTGACATTTAAACAATCAACTGTTTGAAAAGTGCCACTGGCTATAAATATCCATATACAGGTGTGATATATCAGATTTATGAGTGTTGAACTAGAAGTCTACACAGCGGCCCTTTCTCTCCCAGTCTCCGTAGCGGGTGGGCTCTGGACCCCGAGGACCCCCCTTCTCCTTGGTTACAGGGTTCACATCATCAGGGAACTCTGGAGGACAACAAGGGAATGTAGAGAAACACTGCTTTAGATAAGATGATACAGAGCTGCAAAGATCAATCAATTAGTTGCCAACTATTACATTTTAACTATTTTGATAATCGATTAATCGGTTTGAGTCATTCTTTATAAAAAAATAAATAAATAAAAAAAACCCTAAACATTCTCTGATTCCAGCTTCTTAAATATGAATATTTTCTAGATTATTCTCTCCTCTGTGACAGTAAAGTGAATATCTGAGATGTGGACCAAACAAGACATTTGAGGACGTCATCTTGGCCTTTGGGAAACACTGATCTTTCACCATTTCCTGACACCTATAGCTACAACTAATGCAGCCGGCACTTCCCTCTCTTCATCAAGGTTAATGTTCACTTTGACAGCATTTCTTAACTCATGGTCCACTTACAAGCCTTTTCCTGAGCTTTTAACCAAATGGCATGGTCTTCCTCAGCTGATGGGAGTTCTAACTTCCAAAGTTCAACACTGACAACTGAGCAATCTCCACACAAAGACGCAGTTGAAAGTTCTGGAAAATGCAAGTAAGTGGACCTTATTGTGTCTACACTCAAGATTTAACTTTCTAGTCACTGTCTGAAGGTTGCAGTTTGTACTGTTGATGAATTGTTATACTGAGCGCTGTATAATGCACTACGATGAAATAGAACCACAAACTACAGCCTCTAAAACTGTTTCAACACAAAGTGAACATTAGAAGCTTCACGAACGGTGATTTACTGATGTATTACACTGCATTAGTTTTAGCTAGCTGTAGCTAATAAACTGGCAACTGAGTGAATTTACTGTTAAAATGATCAGTTCAAGTTCATCTATGGGACAATGTGATCCTTATGCATTTCTAATAGAGCCAGAGCAATATATCGGCGGGTCTAATATCGGCCGATAATAGCATTTTCCAGTTATCTTATCGGTATCAGCATTTATAATGGCCGATAACTGAATATTTAAAAACTAAAATGAAAACGGACAAAACCCCCTTCAACCATGTTGTGAGTGTTGGCGTTGTATAGTCTGTCCACCAGAGGGCGCTCTGCAACCTCCCTGTTGGCAACACGGATTGTTGTTGCTATTGTGTTTTTGCTCAAAGGACTTTGAGTTTCATATGTTAAGTTTGTATTTTTATACATTTGATTTATCAGAACTTTAATATATGTTGATGTTCCTCTGTTCTGTTGTGACAATAAAACAAACAAGTTTATATTTAAACTGCATTATCATTATTTTAGGGACAACTCATAAATAACTACAAATAACTAATGTTAGGGAAATCTGTTTATGTTTTGTTACGCGTTTCTGGATTTAATATGAATATATATATATATATATATATATATATATATATATATATATATATATATATATATATATACATACATACATACATACATACACACACACACACACACACACACACACAGATATATCAGAATATTAGATTTTTAAATCACCAAATATTTGTATCGATATCTGCCTTAGAAGTCCTTTATCGGTCGGACTCTATTTTCTAATGAGGTATTCTGATCATATTCTTCACAAACTTATGCCAGCAAATCCACATTGCACTGATATGGAATTTCAGGTCCAATAACAAATCTGTCTGTTGTGGCCGATGTCAATAGACAAACCAACATTATTTTTGCAATTGCAAAAATGTGAATTGGACAAGAAAGGCTACATTTTTAAAATGGAGGTTTAGTTTTTCTCTTTCAATACGACTTTCGACACAAGAATGTTAAGCTTGTTCTTGAGTTTGCAGCTTAAATGGCCAAACCATGCAGAGAGATGAAAGGTTAATTAATGTTAAGGTTTAATATTCTCATCTTATTTTGCAAGAGCACGTAGTGCAGCCTGAACCCAAACGAAAGACTGCGGTTAAGCCAGCCGACACATCGTGAACGACAGTCAAGCCAGCCGACACATCGTGAACGACAGTCAAGCCAGCCGACCGTGTTTTTGCTGTACGTGATTATAGTAGCTTTACGGTAATAGCGTCTCAGAACTGGTTTCAAAATAAAAGCATTCGTCTTGTACATAGCGAAAGACAGCAAAGCCCCCAGGATCAGGGCCTCCAACTACTGATTGGGTTAGTGGTTTTCATTTGTTCTTGTACATTTATGATTTGGGGTATATTGTATGATAATATAATAAAATCTATTGTTTGAGTATTTCTCAAACTTTTTGTTGTTTAAGGAAAACCGTAAACAACGTTGCAGACCACCTAAATTCCCTACATTCCTTAAAACAATCCTAAATGGCCTCTTATTCCTGACAAGATGATAAAGAGATTGTCTTTGCTTATTTCATTTTACAGATAATGTGTGACACATGCCAAAGGTGGTACCATGAGCTGTGTCTGGGGATGGTAAAGACCAACTCCTACAAGCAAGGGCAAGCAAGTGGGATTGTGTCCTTTGCAATTAGGACCAAATTTGAATTAATTGTTGAAAAAGCTAACGCTAAACTGGATACTTGAAAATGTATCTTCATACATTTATTTTTTACGTATTTATTATTTTCACTTTTTCATATTCTCTAACTTTAAATACGTAGTTACTCCAATATGATTACAGCTGTTTTTATTGTATTTAATTTCAAAATGTAAAGCTTATATTGTTCTAAAGTTAAATGTTTGTTGTGAATGTACAAAACAATAAAAAATACATTTGTAAAAAAAAAAAAAATATATACATGTTGGGTATTTAACAGACACATGTAGTATGAGAGTATATGTGACAGTATGTATAAAAAATCTAAATGTACAAAGTTAATTAAGTATTACAGTATCCATTGAAGTAGAACAATCAAGTAGTAAACCAAAGTTAATGGATGAAGAGCCTATACCCCTGCCTAGAGGTTAAATGGTGGAAATCCTGGTGGGGTGAAATGGTTTCTGCAAAGATGGGGCTGGACTGTAGAGTAATAGAGCTCAGGCGACCCCGAACTTTGTCTTAGTCATCAAAATTAGGATTCCTATACTTGCAAGACCATATTATTCTCCTCCACAGAGAAAAGAATAACTTTCAATGTAAAGCAAAATATTGATGGTTAGAATATTTAAACCAGGAGACATGTGAACAGCAATGACGCCCACTTGCTAGAGTAATAGGGCCAAAAGGAAAAATGTGAAATCAAACAGGAGTAACTACTTGTAATGATTTTAACCCAGTGATAGAATTTTGAAATTTATATGTATTTAGTCTCATATTTGATACTTTGACGGGCTTTTAATTTGAAACTACACACCAGAATGACTTGAAACTTCCTGGGTGGCAATATGAGGCGGTGTACGTCTACTATTACCCTGAAGTGAAATTAGTGTGTTTGAAATTGCAATAAATAAAAAAAAACTATTGGCTTAAGCAATCATGTCAATTATTTGAACTATTATTTTGAAAGTAAATATCACAATTCCGTACATTTCCTTTGACGGTATTTGCTTTCGTTGACTGTCTTTCGTCATGTACAAGACGAATGCTTTTATTTTGAAACCAGTTCTGAGACGCTATTACCGTAAAGCTACTATAATCACGTACAGCAAAAACACTGGGTCGGCTGGCTTGACTGTCGTTCACGATGTGTCGGCTGGCTTAACCGCAGTAACAAAAGACAGAGTCCCCTGCATAATGCTTACTTTGCAGAACAGGGTTGCTCTTCTCCTCGGGGCTGTCAAACCGTCCCTGCGGGGTTTTAGCTTTCTTCAGCGGCTCCTTGTCCTTCACCGCTCCGCTGGCTTCCCGCCGGGAACACCCTGAACAAATCACATCGGAAACGACAGAGATACATAACGGGGAGCTGTCTGCACCCATTGCACAATGCAGGATTTATAACAGCTCGGACTTTACCAGTGGTGTAGTCTACGTAATACGCAGGTATACGCAGTATACCCACTAGGACATCTCCAGGATTTCCATTCACCCACCTAAAAATGGGCTTTTGTATTCACAAATACGGGGTCAAGTAATGTGACAGCAAACTAAACTAACACTGCAGAACATGCAGAGAGACTTGTGAAAGCCCCCTAACTGCTTTATTTATTTATATATATATATATATATATATATATATATATATATATATATATATATATACCCACTACAATACATTAAGACTTCACCACTGTTAACATTAGCTAGTTAACGTTACTTCGATGAATGTCGAAGGTTAGCTAACGTTATATCATTGCCAGGTGCCAAGTCATGCTGTAGGAAGACACTAAAACAGCAGCTTTGTGAATGAAGTTTTGGCTCAACTAATAACGTTACCAAAGCACACACACCCTGACCATGTCGAAGGTTAGCTAACGTTATATCACAGCCAGGTCATGCTATAAAGACACTAAAACAGCAGCTTTGTGAATGGAGTTCTGGCTCAGCTAATAACGTTACCAAAGCACACACACACTGACCTGTAAAGACTAAACTCTGGAGTCTGCTGGCTGAAGCACGGAACCGTAGGAGAGACATGTCCGCAGCTGGCAAGAGAACCAAAAACACGACGTTTTTTTATAATTTAACCTTGTTTGTCGCGCCTCATTTACGCAACTTTCATCATTATCCAGCGACGGAAAATGGCGACAAGCCAGTAGATAGATACATGGTCGCCAGTAGGTGGAGACAAATCACTAGATATCAGATACACAGTGTTGTGTTGTTTCTATATTTCCAGCTTTACTGTCAACCCTTCATTTGTTGGAGCTATTCGTTGTTTTGTTATATTTAATAGTTTAAAAAAAAACGTTTCTGTTTTGTTGCTGTTTTGTTTGAATTATACGACTAAATATAGGCTATTCGATCATGATATTATGTTGCGTTCAAGGCAACCCGTAACTCGTGGTTTCACAACCTTCTACCCGTGAAAGTGCCCTGGAACGGCAGTCAAACCCGTAACTTACTACCCGTGAACTCGTACCAGATCGTTGTCCTTCCAGTTACAGTTTTTGACGTCACACACACATAAACAACAATGTCGACCCCTTTTGATGCTTGGGAGGCATTCATTTCCCATGGCCACTGACTCACAATATGGATTTATCTGATACTGCTAGGACATTATACCAAAAAGATATTGTTACTATTCCTTATATAATCCCATATTGGAACAGTTTAATAGAGAATGTCCCTTGGAAAAACGTTTGGTCTTTGCCTTTCAAATATATGCTTACTGATAAAGTGAGAGAAGTTACGTTTAAATTAATTCACAGATTCTACCCAGCAAAGTGTGTGCTTAAGCGGTATTTAATGCAGATATTGAATCTGAATGCTCTTTCTGTAAAACGTCAGATGAAGATATTTCCCATTTATTTTGGAAATGTTCCTACACAGAAAAATTCTGGTCAAACTTGAATTTATCCAAACCAATTTCATTACGGATTTCTCTTTTTGTTTTAAGGATGTTTTCTTTGGTGTGGTTGAGCTTAAGACGGATAAGGAAGGAAAATATTTCATAATTAATCTTTTATTTCTACTCGCTAAATATCACATCCATAAATGTAAGTTCAGGGGCTCTAAACCTTTCTTTCCTGTGTTTGAAAATGAAGTCAATGAATACTTGGACTCTATAAGATATTCACAGAACTGTAAAGCTCTGAAGACTGTGCAGATATACTCAACACTTGTGACATCTTGTGACTGAATGATATTGGAACTCTAACTGTTAAGTGATGCTATGAATTGGACTGCTTGTTGATTAGCCTTGATGGACTTTGCAGACTCCCTGGGATAGTAATTGCTTATGTATTTATTTTGTAGTTGTGTGTATGTGTACGTGTATGTGTTGTTTGTAACTGCAAATGCTCTCAATAAATTAATATAAAAAAAAAATTAAAAAAAAGACCCCTTTTGATGCTGTACAGATGCCGGTGATTAACTGTGAGAAATAGAAATAAATAGGCAACGTAAAGTAATTCCACACATTGTAATCAAAACAATACACGTACGATTGTGTACTACTACAGGTTTTGTTTATTAAATTAAGCCCACAATATGTTGCCGACTAGAAATCGCTAGTATCAGCTAGCGCGAGCTAACGTCAACGGTAGGTAGCAGCTGGCTAACGCTAACGCTAGCTAGAAGGGTTTGTCATGACTTTGCCTGGAACGCTACCAAAGTCGTGAGTCGTGACTTGAAGTCGCAACTTACAGGCTAAAAATTGTGTCTGGAACGCAGCATTAGCATCATTATCGTAGTTACTTTGGGTAACGCGTTACGTGTTAGTGCTATTGTTTTTAACCTTTGTGTTGTCTTCCTGTCGACCATGGAACTTGTAATTTTTCTGGGTCAAAATTTAAAATGAAAACTTTTTGTTTTGGTGGTCATGATAGCTTTGGTCGGGGTTTTTTTGTGACACGTTTGTCACTTTTCCTGATGTTTTTGTCGCTTTCTTTTGCTTTTCCCTGCGTTTTTCAAGCTTTTACGGCGTTTTTGTTTTTTTCTCCCATTTTTCGATGTCTTTGTCGATTTCTTCGGCACTTTATTTGAAGTTTTTGTTTTTTCCCCACATTTTGAAAGCTTTTTTTAACGACATTTTTGTCACTTTTTTCAACGTTCTTTTATCATTTTTTTTTTTTCAAATGCTATAAAACACCCAAATTCAAGTAGTGAACTGATCATTTCTTGTACTTGTGAAGAGCGTTGTATGGAACCATCCGTTACTTTTTTTGACAATTTGGTTAAAAGAAACGAACATTTTTGATATAGAAACTTTTTGAAAATGGGTCAAATTTGACCCGAGGACACTAGGAATGTTAGGTACTAGGCAGAATGAGCCACCCAAACAGATATTTGGAATACTGTAATATGACACAAGTGTTGTCTTTTCCTGGTTTTAAAGGCTGCATTACAGTAAAGTGATGTCATTTTCTGAATTTACCAGACTGTTGTAACTGTTCCATTATTTGCCTTTACCCACTCAGTCATTATATCCACATTACTGATGATTATGTATCTGAAATCTCATTGTGTAGGCTAAATATTTTGTGAAAACACCAATAGTCAACCCTATTGCCGCAATATTGACATCGACGTATTTGGTCAAAAATATATTATATTATATTATATATATATATTATATCGTGATATTTGATTTCCCCATATCGCCCAGCTCTGGTAAGCAGGGATAGATACTGGGGAGGCATTTTTTTGTTTTTCGACCAGGGCAAGAGAGACACCATTGGTCTTTGTTTGTTTGTTGGTTTGCTTGCCAAAAAACGCCATGCTTGTCTGGACAATGAACATTTTTATTCCCTGCATAAGATTCACGCCTTCGTTGCCTCAGTGGCTGTTTAATTCTGAGTTTTTGTTAAGTCTGAGGACAAATCGCCACTACAATAAATTTAGCTTGATATGTAAGCTCAGCATATGTACGTAGTATACGTTATTAGTGATGTTGTAGAAATGGAAAAAGACAGTAGGCCTTATAGTTCCACAGCAAACACAATGCTTTAGCCTAAGTTGCTTTTCCTCCCATAGATATAAAACAGTACATGGGACAATAAAGACCAATTTGCTTGATAACCTAAATCAGTCTGACAGCTCCTGTCACTCCAGGACCACAAGTAGCCTACTTTAGCTCCTGCACAGAGCCAAAAATTCTAGTATGGAGATTGTAAGTCTGCAAAAATGACCAGTAAGCTTTGGTTTTGTACCTATTTAATCATTTTTACACACTGTTTTAGTCACAGAGTAGAACATTTTACTACTTGAAACTTACGATTATATATCAAACATGTCTGATATTGTTGGAACGTCAAGACGGGGAAAAGACCTTGTAACAAATGATTGAGACGACGGGAGCCAAAAGTGGAATTGCTGGAAAAGCTGCCTGGTGTAAGGTCGGCGTAACCTGACTCTGTCCAAAGTTCAAAAGTAGCCTACATCTACCAACAGCTCTAAAGCTCACTGGTGAACAATATCTTATTTAAATAAACTGTACACAAACAGAAATGTAAAAATGACATTATCCTGGCAGACTGTGCAAAGGACCTGAATTACACCAAAATTGAAAGCTAAGCCAAGCAACAGAATTCTAAAACCCTCTCATACATCAGTGGTTCCCAACGGTGTGACGTTAGCAGTGTTGCCTTAGCCCACGCTAAAATGGATTTGGATCCATACTCTGATGTGATTTTAGACATGGCGAAACAAGGCCTGTCATCTTCAGAAATCTCTGCACGCATACAACAGGAAAGTGGGGGCGCAAGAGGATTTTCTGCAAGAAATGTGAGGAGATTTTGCGCTGAAAATGGCTCAAGCTTGATGGGACTCCCAGACGCACATTGGGAGTTGGAGCTGGCAAAAGCTATAACTGAGGTATGAACCTGCTATATTTTCCTTATGCTACTGATTTGTGTGTGCGTGCGCGAGTGTGTGTGTGTGTGTGTGTGTGAGAGAGAGATAGATGGAGAGAGTGATTGAAAAAAGAAGAGTACTTGCATACACAAACAGCACTCTTAAATCCCATCACAAGAACACCCACATGCATACTGCATTGTCTGTTTTCATGATCAACATATCAGCTAATATGATTGTGGAATATGAAAATCATGTTAATTTGTTATTTTCTAGACAGGACCCACATATGGAAGAAGGATGTTAAAGGGGTATCTCACCATGAAAGGAGTGCATGCTGCTGAAACACGAATTGGATCAGTGCTCAGAACTATACATCAGCATTATCATGAAGCAAGACGTCAGGTATGTTACAGTCTCAGCCTTAACATTTTATATCATCAAACTTGTGGATTTTATGGATGTTGTTTTAGTGTTTGTCTAATTGTCGTTATTTAGTTTGTATAAGATCAAATGTACATATATAATAGCATTGTCTTCCTCTCTTTTGGGGTACTCTCAACCCCATACCATATTAAGCTGACTACATGGGTCACAAGGTTCATTTGGACCAAAATGAAAAACTTGCTATGTTTGGGGGTCACCCATGTTTTAGCCATTGATGGCTTCAGCAAAAAGGTCGTTGGTCATTCTACAATGCCTATAAAAAAACAACCTTACCATTTATGAAGATGTTTTCAGGTAATAGCCAATGTTCTTTGCGGGCACTAAAGGTTATGTCATTTCTTCAAGACAGTGTTTGTTGGCAATTTTATCACTATTATATCAACATCATGATATGAGACTATAAATGGTCTAAGGCTTTGGATATCGTAATAACCATGACATGACATAAGTGCAGTCTCTTTTTGGTTTTAAAGGCTGCTTTACATTAAGAGAATGGTTCAATCACACACATTATTCACTATTCATTTACCTTAAACCCACCTAGCAAATAAAATTATGCCTTTCAGAAATTGGAGAGAAAAGAGAGGCTGCAAATAATGTAACAAAATAACAAATATTGCTCCGAAATAAATTAGACTATCCCTTAAGCCTTTGAAATAGTTGTAAATATTGCATACACATAGCTAGTGCATTTAGTCAATATGACTAAATAATAATTGATGGACATCTACATTGTTATGGACCGTATTATAGTGTGAATAAGTGATTTGGATAATTAAAACCCACTCTTCCAGCCAATAGGCCTGCTGTACCTATGGGATGTGGGACCAGGTGCGAGTAGATCATGGCAAGGAGTTTTATTTGACCCTCTTCATGCAGGAGCTGCTGTCATCTCATCGCCACGATCAGGAGAGAAGACCTTATTTACAGACTTCATCCACAAGGTACAGTTCAATAGTTTGTGTGGTTGCTTCAGAAACACACTACTTGCACTGTATGCATGATTTTATGATTACTATTGAGTTTGCTTCAGCAGCAAATTCTAAATTTTAGTGTAAACATAGCATTAACTTTGGCCAAGAGCAGCTTTCTTTTTTAAATCTGGTTACAGCTCAACACTAAACTACTGCAGAAGGAACCACATTGGAGTTTATCCAAACTTGATATTGTAGTTACCTGTTGCCTTGTTTTTTGTGTGAGTCCATTTTGGAAAAGGTTCCTTTAAGCAGAACTCCTGGTAAAACTAAATTGACCACATCAGCGGTCAATTTGCATGCCCGGTTAGGTGGAAAGTATGCAGATTTACATGTAATTATGCATAATGACAGCTGAGTGGGTAAATGTATTTTTAATGACCGTATTTTACGTAATGGGATGTAACATACTGTATATATTTTTCTTTAACCCACCAGAACAAATTGACTAATGAACAATCGTGTAGTGCAGTGCAGTTGGTGGATCAAGAGGAACTAGACATGGAAGACAACCTTGTGAGATTACTGTGTGTCCAACTTGACTGGCCAGTTGTGCCAGATTGGTCTTACAAGAATGGTTGAGTTATGGAATGCTCACAGAATTCCAGGTAATATAAACCAGTGTTGCAAAGATTAAAATAATTACAACAGACATTCACAAGTTTTAAGACTAACAGTATGTTCTTTTATTTTACAGGTAAAGGTATGCAGAATAATTTGGCTGCCAGTGGATGTCCAAAAAAAATACCACAGGAGCTGTTGCCTCATTCAGTTGAAGCAGCAGACCTTTACAGAGAACAGCTGGGATCTTCACTGACAACCCATTCTACTTTTGGAGTTGATCCATTTTTAACTGAACAGGACAAACTTGCAGTGGAGAATCACTTTGCAGAGAAATATTCATTATAGACATTTCAAACTTGTTCTCTAGAGCGGTTAACAATGATTTTGCTCCATACAAAGAGGCATTGCTCTATCTCATAACAATAACTCAGAGCAATGTGTGAAAACCATTTGCTCTATTTGAACTACAGAATGTGAATTACTGACAAGAGCAATGACTTGTTGGCAATGGGTGTTTGGTAACAACAAATGTTTAAATCAGTAAAACAGTGATGTCTATAAGAACAGTAGCCACATTTTCAACAAAAACAATTTCACATCACTTGTACAAGAACTCTGACCAACATATTTTAATTGATAAAACAAACGTAAACACAACATGCCTATTTGTGAGTATGAAGTGCAAAATCTCACTCCTCTTCAAAAAGGGATCTTAGAACAGAAAATGCCTCTGACAGACCATTAACCTGAAGTATGTGGTTGCCTGCTGTGTTCTCTCTGCATTTTGCACAGTGCACAGAGGTCTCCTGCCACTGTTCCACACGTGTTTTGCAACCAATAATGCTTCGACAGCACAGTGTGAAGACTGGCTCCTCAATGAACTCTAAAAAACGAAATATTTGTCTTTTTCATTTATCCTGTCTGTCTTCAGACAGTTTTCTTGATGTACTGGATGATAGTGTTTTATTTTTACTGAACAAATGTACAACTTTAGAGCTTAAAACAAATCTTTGTTTTTGTATCGTTACACCATGAGCTGTTACAAAAAGGTTTGCATCAGTAGATGCAGTTAATTGTTGTGGATGAGACATCTGATCTTGGGTAGAGAATGTAAAAAATGATGTGTGTTTGGAAATCTCAAATTCTGTCACACAAAATAAAACGGATCCAGAATTATCTTTCATGTGGGACAATGTCTATTGCATACTTACTCATACAAACAACACAGCAGAATCCTTGCTTGATGGTCTGTAGCTGTGTATGATTCAGGATGACTCTCTGAGTGGCAGCCAGGTTGGTGAGCTCTCTGATTGCTGCAGTGATATCTGGTAGGCTCTGGGATGCCAGTACAAGCTCTTCTAATTTCTCAGTGACCTCTCCAATGCCTGCAGCTTCGTCATCTTTTTGGCTATTACAAGGGAAAAAAAGTTAATACATATGTACTGGTTGTGTCTTAGCAGCTTTGGTAACGGTGGTGGGGTGGAAAGCCTAACCTTTTGTTTGAAGAAGTTAGAAAAGGGGAAAGAAACAACAACAACTTAATAACAAAAAGGTATGAACAAAAGGGTTTTATTCATGAATGCAGCTTGGCCAAGTCAGGGCAGCTACTAATGTAATTAATCTGTTCAAAACAAGACACAACAAAACAGCAGGGGGATGGTGATGAGCTCAAATCAGATTATTGGAATAAATAAATAAAGTTGACAGGCTCTCAGAAACACTGAGAGCCAAATAAATCTCTGGCCCAAACATTATAGAAGTCACTGTACAGAAGCGGTAATGGCTAAGGGTAGGCCAACAGGTGATGATTTAAAAAAAGTTTTTTTTAATAGTCTGAACAACAAAAGGTAAGAATAAGTGTAAATTAACATTTAAAAACACAATGCATTTATTTCAATGTTTGTACAAAAAAGATTAATATGATTGTTTAAAGGAACACATCGAGACGTTGGGACTTTAGCTTATTTACCGTATCCCCCAGATTATTATTTTGTCACTTATTGGGAGCAGTAGGCTAGATGGAGCCGGTTACCTCCAGGATCTGTGCTAAGCTAGGCTAGATGGAGCCGGTTACCTCCAGGATCTGTGCTAAACTAGGCTAGCGATGGGGTTGTTAGACAGAGTTACGACACGCACGGAGATGAGAAGGGTATGTATGGACTTATCTAACTCTGGGGGATACGGGGAATAAGACAAAGTCCCAATAAATTGGCATGTTCCTTTAAGATTACCTCAGTCGCCTCCTTTTTTTACCCTGAAACTCCTGGAATTCCTGTTCTTGCACAGCAAGAATCTTTCGTGTATTCTGTTTCCAGTAGTGTGACCCTTTTGGAGTAGGTGTGGAAGCCAGGAAAAATCATTACAACTTAGGTGGATGGTTCAGTCATGAGTAATTATGTATCATCTAATATCGATCACAAAAGTAAAGACTTAAGAGAAACTAAATGTCACCCACCGGTTGCTCCTTCAGACTCCAAAATAGTATTACCCTGTGCATCAGTCAGTACCATGGGGCCATAGCTTCCAATGGCATCTTGTACTTTTCCTATGAGTCCCTGAAGATTAGCCTCACATTCCAAAAACCTGACCACCACCATTCTGCTGGGAATCAACCTCCCGCCAACGACCTCAGCCAGGTACAGTGATCTGGAGGAATATTAAAATAATTGATATGACACACACTGGTCATTTATAAACCTGGCAATGGTTAATAGTCTTGTGCATTTTGTTATCAACAATAACCATATGGCCACTTGGCAGAGTCAGGGGTGAAATGAATGCACATAATGTAAATGAAATGCAAAAGTACTATTAAATGTTATTACACAACAGCTACAAAGGAGACAAAGAATGGCAACTGTAGTTGATATGAGCATATCATCAAATGTTAACTAACTTTGGGCTTTTTGTAATGAAATTACATTTTTATTTATTTCCTATCCTGTCACCTAATTAGTACATTTTAAAATATTAAATCATATCACCGTTATTTAACAACCAATTTAGGCTAACATTACCTTTGAAATGTTTTAGTGACTGCTCTGGGGGTGGCTGAAGCAGTTGAACTCGCAGTAGTCGAAGGTCAAATTCTAAATGTCTAAATTACGTTATAAATTAGGCTAACGATTAACGATCAAAACAGCTCGTCTAAAGTGTCAGGTTAACAGGCTAGCCTCAGAGAATGATGCCCTAGGCTAGAGAAAATACATATTTTTTTTACCTGAAATTTCCTGAAAACTATGTACTGTTCCATGTCCATCTAAAGTAGCAACGAGTTTTTATTTGAAGAGAAATGTGTATCACGCTAGATGAGCGTTACACGTGAAGCAGCCTCTTTTCACTACACGACGGCACCATAGACAGTATATAAGAATGGACCAACAGATCCCGTTGCTCTGGACGGAGACCAGTGAAGGCCATTAGAAACACTTTTCCGGTGATGGCTGAGCGTTACTGAGCAGCCTCCAACTGAGAGAGACAAAGTAAATGTGACGTGAGCAACCTGTCTGAAAGTTGGAAGTCTTCTGGTAGCTATGCCAAGAGAAATCTCAATCATTCCCAATCTAGCAGAGATGGAGAGCGTAGGTATATGTAAGGAGATAACATAGGCACAGGCTAATTATTGATCACTAAAATGATAGTTAACATTAGTAATTAAACTTAAACAGCTAATGTAAGTCCAAACTGTCTGCGAGCTTCCCCTGTACTATACGGTAATTCCTCTACTGTGCGACAGTAAGTCGCGTGGTTATGACACAATCGTTAGCCTATTGTTACAAAAACGGCTGCTACGGAGTCATAACGTGAGATACAAGGTAATGGAGCCTTTTATACATTGTCGTGTTTGTTTAGAAATAAACAATGGACAAATAAAGTCTTTAAATGCTTCAGATGTAAAGTTATTCGCTGTCAAAGTGACGTCAAAATGAATGGCAGTCAATGGGATGCTAACGTCGGGTGATCGCTTTGTAGCATCAAAATGGCGCCATAGGAGGTTCGAGCTCTGAAGCGAAGTTTACTCCCTTGGTTGTAAGGAGACGCTTACCCCCTTGGGCGGCACCAGTCTCATTGGCCCTTTTGCGACAAAATCCGGTCTCAGAATATGAAAAAACAGGCCTGTTTTTGTTGTATGAAATAGAAAATGAAAATGAAATAATTTTTTTAAATTTCACTCATCTGTTTTTGACCATGAAAAAGAAAAATGCTTTGTAATTCAATTTTCAATTTTGTTTTATAAAACGAAAATCAAACAACCACTCGTTTTTTGTTTTTTAATACCTGTTCATGAAATGAAAATCCAATGACCAAAATATACACTGACCAGTTTTAGCTAACTATCTGAACTGTTTAGTCAGTAATTTTAGCTAACTATTTGATCTGTTTAGTCCAGCCTGGTCGCACAGAATTCCGTGAAATGATCACGAAATGTTAACAGTGCATTACGTGGTGGCGGCACGGAATGTGTGAAAAATCACGGAAAACAATGCCAATGTAAAGTCAATGAGAAGAAGAGGTAGTATTAAGAGCGACTACGGTAGCGAGTACTATGTAAGACGGTTGGTTGGGGTGGTGGATGGGTCAAACACAGGACTTTCACCCAGGAGACTGGGGTTCGTGTCCCGCATGTCAAGTTTTCTAAAGTCGCTTTCTTCTTTTACGTCCCGTTCTTCCCGCGTGTCATGGAACCGTAAGCCCACCCACGACCTTTTCCTGAACCCAACCATCCCGTTCTTCCCGCGTGTCATGGAACCGTAATCCCACCCACAACCTTTTCCTTAACCCAACTGTCCCGTTCTTCCCGCGTGTCATGGAACCGTAAGCCCAGCCACGACCTTTTCCTTACCTTAAGGGGCCGTGTTTATTTAATGGAATTCTTCCGTGGGCCCATCACGGAATTTTCGGCGATCCGTGTTCATTTCACGGAATTCTTCCATGGGCCCATCACGGAATGTTTTGCGATCCTTGAAACTGCCACAGATTTTGAGTTAAGGGGCCGTGTTCATTTCACGGAATTCTGTGAGATCAGCTTGGTTTAGTCAGTAGTTTTAGCCTACTATATCAACTGTTTAGTCAGTAGTTTTAGCTAACTATTTCAGCCGCTAATAACTATTTATTCCTACCGTTTATTCAATACTTTTAGCAAACTATTTGGACTGTTTAGTCAATACTTTTTAGCGAACCATTTCAGTCGCTAATGCAGTATTTTTACCTTTTTATTTCCACCATTCATTACTTTCCATTTTATCCTTCCATCCATCCTGGAAGTGGAATGTCGTGGATATAGACTACTACAGTCCTGACTGTAGATCAGCATTTAAAGGAACACGCCGACTTATTGAGACTTTAGTTTATTCACCGTAACCCCTATAAGGTCATACATACCCTTCTCATCTCCGTGCGCGTTGTAGCTCTTTCTGACAGCTCCACCGGTAGCTTAGCCTAGCACGGATCCTGAAGGTAATTGGTTCCAACTAGCCTACTGCTCCCAATAAGTGACAAAATAACGCCACGTTAGGAAATGTAACGGTAAGATTATTTTGTCACACAGTATACACTATAATTATTCTACAGAATTGGGTGTTCACATGATTTTAGGTGATTTAGTGTAGCCTTCATACTAACCAAGCCCCTAAGAACACTGGGCTGTGAGGCGATTTTGGTGTAGTGGCCACTTGCAGTATTGTAAAACAAGTGAGGCACACTGGCCCAAAACACTTTGTACCATACACAATAATTAAAAAAAGAACTGAGTGTTACAAATATCCTGAAATTACTCTTATCATTAGAATTTGTGGAAAGCTGCTCAGACTTTTTTCGACATATGTGTTCAGTGAGCAACTTTGACAACTGAGCTAATTCTATCCACTGATAAAAAGCACAAGATGGTGTTGAAAGCTCTGGAAAGAGCTAGTAAGTGGACCTTGAGATATGTCTTCTGTTTTCAAGGTCAACTGTAACCAAAGTGTTTGTGATCTAGAGCCATATGTCACTGTATATGGAGACACTTAAATGCAACACATTCTCACTCCCATCGCGTAAAATACGGACGCTTGATCAGGTGCCTTTGGAGTTGTTATTGACACTAAAAGTGTCCTTTAGTGTCAGATCTAAACGCGTTTGGTTGGGACTATTGGTGTCACTCTTGACACTTGTTAGGTCAAGAAAAACGTCGAGGGTGGGCTTACGTTTCCATGACACGCAGGACAAGAACAGGATGGTTGGGTTTAGGTAAAGAAGAATGGGACGGTTGGGTTTAGGAAAAGAAGAACGGGATGGTTAGGTTTAGGAAACGTGACATGCAGGACACGATCCCCAGTCTCCTGGGTAAAAGTCCTGTGTTGTTTGACCCATCCACCACCACAACCAACCTCCCTATGGCTCTTAGTGCTACGTCATCTCCAAACCCCGTGTAGCTGCTGCTCTGCCTGGTGCCTTCTACACACACGCTGAAGGGCGCTTTTTGCGTCGTTTCTGACGCTGACAGCCACTGCCCATATGAGTGAGAACGGGTTGCTAAATGGCCATGTGGACCCCAGAACATTCCAGACATACAGTATGTGTCAAACATGTGATTCAGACACCATGCTCATTAATGTGCTGCTACACCAGCCTCCACTCTGCTGGCTTCAGGCTTTCCACAAGATGTGGTACCTGCTCCAGGGATTTGTTTCCATTTAGCAACAAGGGCATCAGTCCAACACTGAGGTTGGTGAAACAGAACTGGCTCGCAGTCAGAGTTCCAGTTCATCCCAAAAGTGTAGGATGGGGTTGAGGTCATGGTCTTCCACACCAAATTTGGAAAAGCATTTCTTTATGGAGCTGTCTTTGTGTCATGTTATAACAAGAAAGAGACAAAATCACTGTATGCTTGAGGGTTGAGATTTCTCTTCATTCAAACTAAGGGGCCCAAAAACAAATCCAGACCAAAAAGTATGTGGACAGAAGACAGAACACTCTGTCTGCTTCCATGGTTATTGGGTTTGTGTCAAATACTGTGAAGGAAAGAAGGGCTATAGCAAAACAGACCGTGCAAAGTGGTATACTTCTCTCAACTTGCTTCATCTTTATCAGCTGTGGTGAGTGACCACCTTTTCTCCCCAGGGTAAATTCATGTGTGTGAGTGCGAGAGGTATTCCAGGAGGTTTCAGTGGAGCTCAACTCCAGCGGCTCAGTGCAGATATTTCTCAATGGATGATGAAACTTCCCTTTACATTCCTCCTCGACCCTTTAGAAAGCAGTCCTGGAGAATGTCACATCACACACACACACACAACACACACGCACACACACACACGCGCACACACATGTGCACGCACGCACACACACACACACACACACACACACACACACATGCATACACAAACACACACGCACACACGCGCACACACACGCGCACACACACGCACACACGCGCACACACACGCGCACACACACACACACACGCACACACACACGCACACACACATGCGCACACACACACACACACACGCACATGCACGTACACACACACACACACACAACACACATGCACACACACACACACACACGCAACACACATGCACACACACACACACACACACACACACACACACACACACACACACACACACACACGCACACACACACGCCCCACACACACACACACACACACTACACACACGCGCACGCACACACACACACACACACACACACACACACACACAGACACACACATGCGGACGCACACTGCCAAACTGCTGGCTCAGCATGTACTACCGACTACTAATATGCACCCAAAAATTATTAGACAAAAAGTACATTTATATATTTTTTCATCAGAGAATGTTTATAGATATGCATCAAAATATACACGTGTAAAGTGAAATGTATTGTGCACAAAACGAACAAAAAAAACACATGTTGTATGTTGTAAAGTATGTGCACAGTATTTCTCTTTCTGAAAAAGGATTTTAAAAAGCATGTAACATTCTTAACTGAAAAATCACCAAAACATTTGTTTTTGCACCCCCCCCCCCCCACCCACACACACTTTTGCACAACCCCCCCTTATATCTGGAAGTATATTAGGTTAATTACAGTAGGTTAACTGGTGACCCGCAGGTGTGAATGTGAGCGTGAATGTTGTCTGTCTCTGTGTCAGCTCTGTGATTGGCTGGTGATTGACCTCGGATCCGCTCCAGCCATGCATGATAAGCAGCTATAGCTAATGGATAGAAGGACGTTCACTTTGGGTTTTTTTTTTTTGGTCCATGACTGGATTAACCTGTAAAAAAAACCTGCTGCTCCACCCTTAACCCTGTCACTTGCATTGCTCCCAGTATACATGCTGGATGACTATAGCTCCAGGTTAGCTGTGTCCTCATCATCATCAATTTAATATCAGAATAATGTATTTAATATGTGCTAAGTATTCACAAAATCAGCTGAAATCATATTAACTTAAAAGGTGATATGTCAATAGTAGGTACTACTTGATTCTACGGTCCCCAAGTGGACAAAAAATGCTCAATATTGTGTCTTAGTACTGCATAATCCTATGTTTCCAAATAAAGTTGAATTCATAGACTGTATAATATTAATAGGCAACGCATCCGGTTCGACGAAGTGCTGCAAATGCGGAAGTGCCTTAAAGCTGCATTCTATCTGAATTCCAGCAGGGGGCGACACGTGCGGTTGCAAAAGGAGTTTGGTTTCTGTAGAAATCTGAGAAAGTGACCCACTTCTCACATTTTCATAATGAGTTTATGGTCTCAATCGCTAGTTTTAAGTCTTCTGCAACACAGAATGATGTTCAATTATGGTCTATGGAATTATGGTCTCGTTGATTTTAAAATCGGCGATAAAGCAGGGTTTATTTTAGGACGTGGCTATGATGTGATTGCCAGTGAAAGTGTGTAAAGGCCCTGACTCACCAACCCGATAATCAGCCGTTTGACAGTCTGGCGAAGTCGGTGACTCGAGTCTGTTCGGTGCGTTCTGTGCCGTCGTCCGTCGGAGGAGCTGTCGGCCTTCATTTTGGCCGACCTGACATGTTGCGTCGGAGGGCGGGCAGTCGGACTCAATGACCAATCTGATTGGTGGAGTGCTAACCCGGAAACGAGGAGCGGGATGAGCATGACTAGAGTCTCTCAAAATCTGAGGAAAATCTTTTAAACTGACCTTTGTTGATCTGAAATGAAGACAGATTCAGCAGCTGCACGGCCTATTTCTCTCTTCAAATGTTTTCAGAAACACGTTTCGGTGAACTATCTCCGTAAAATATGAGATCGTATTCTGAACGAGCCGCCATTATGCCCCATTACACGTGACGCGTTCGTCCAATCAGCTCATTTTTTGGGAAACAATACAGATTAGCGCCGCCTGCTGCTATGGAGACGTATTGCACGCTCAAGTCGGCGTCGCTTCGGTGTGTTCCGAGGCACTTTTTGGACCTCGGGGAGCCGACTGATCAGTCCGACTGGCTTTTCTGCTGACGGTCGGCCGTCGGGTTGGTGTGTCAGAGGCTTAACGTAACGTAGAGTGTAAGCAGCTCCTCCCTCACTCCTCTAAAATCGACCCATCCGCAACCAGGATGGCTGCGCCCGAAACTCATAGCAGATCTCCACAAACCAACGGGTGACGTCACACATGCTCTGTCCACTAATTTACAGTCTATGGTTGAAATTGATGGGAATATGCAGTAAGCCAGTCTTAGTTTTGTTTGTTTTATTATATTGGTTTGCTTTCCACTTGTTTTGTTACCTATGGCTCTTACTCTATTGTTCTCTACATTTAAATAGCTGCCTTGTGTTGTAACCCAGGCTCTTCAAGACTGGACACATGTTGCTTATTGTCTTTATTTTAACATATATATATATATATATATATATATATATATATATATATATATAATGTTTCAATTTGTATAGCTATGTTTTGTGCCTCATGATGATTTATGAGTGGTCGGAACATTGCACAGCATTTCAAAGTGACCAAATCTGTACATACACACACACACACACACACACACACACACACACACACACACACACACACACACACACACACACACACACACGGCCTGGACACATGATTGGTCAGTTTGTTTGAGCTCAGCCTCACAGGTCTGAGATCTGCTTCCACACATCAGCACAGCGGTGAAATAAAAAATAAAAAAATACAGTTTGTAAAGCCTTTGTACAAAAATAAAAATGTGAAATGCTAAACTGGGGTCAAAAGTATGGTCATTTTTTTGTATCATTAAATATGATTGGTCTGTGAATCTGAAGCTTTTTGACCTTTAGGCCCATTTCTTCCTAAATTATAAAATAGTCAAATATCCTGATTTCTTGCTGTAAATCATTTTCATTTTGTCAGATTATATTTGAATTCATAGGTGCTAAAACAAGTGCTGTATTTTGCAGGTGAGTAAACAGTCACAGACAGACACAGATGGCAGAGATGCACACACAAATATGAAATTATTATGAAACATTAAGTCCCTTATAGGTCAACTATAACACAACAACTCACTGATGCCAGTCTGTCCTGCTCCTCTCATGGACTTTTTTTAAATTTTTTTTTATGGAGCACAATGTTCATCATGATGCCTCCGAAATATTTCCAAAATCTCATTGTGGTCTCCGCAGGGCTGATTCAATCCAGACCTCTCAAGGATCCAGATCAGAATGTGGACCCCAATTTGATAGGAGTAGCGCTGAGGGACGCCATCTGAAGCATGCCTGTTGTTAGATGCAGCACCAGTGTGTTTTTGACAGAAGGTGGTGATAATAAGAGCGGGGAGCTGACCCGATAACCAATACCGGTTCTCCTTCGAGCTCCTCCTCGGGCTACGCCCCTGTATCTGCCCTTTAGCAGTCAGTCGGTACTCGGTCCAGTTGGAGGACGCGTGGCCCTGCGCGGCTCCGCAGACTGTCGGCTCTACTCGCAGGCCGACACGCTGCAGATCTTGGCGGTGTTCTCGGTCCATGGCTGCATGTTCTGCAGGGCGAACAGAGAGCTGTTCTGCAGGCACAGCGGGTCCGGTGTGACCGGCTGGTTAATGGTCTTCTGGAAGGCCTCCTGCTGCAGCTGCATGAGGATCCGGTTGGCCTGCTGCCGCTCCGCCTCCCGCTCCTCCGCCGTCTGCCGCCTGCAACAGCGATAAGGAGACACCGCGGAGTCGTTTACACATCCGACCAAAACTCTGGTAATAACTGTAATAATATACAGCCTAATAATTATAGTAGGCTATGTATGATAACAATCATCGACCGTATAGGCCAGTGGTTCTCAACAGTGCTGTAGTCTAATGTATTTTAGTGGGTAGGCTATACTGTAGGCTACTGCAGTATATAGTGGCCAGAATCTGCCTTTGGGGGAGGGAGGGGGGTGGGGGGGTCTGGGTATTCTCCCCCAGGGAAGTTTTGAGCATCAACGACTTCATTTCCTGCATTCTGATGCACTTTAATGCACCATTTTACGGTGGAAATCCCTTTATTTAGCGTATATGAAGAAGAAAATAACAGATGACAGTTCAAAATATATCAAAAATATAATGGAAAGTATGTTGTTGCGTGTCATTGGACATTTTTAAGTGGGTATATGGAAATCCTGGAGCTTTCTTAGTGGGTATACTGCGTATACCTGCGTATCACGTAGACTACACCACTGGTTCTCAAGCTTTTTTCAATAATGTAGGCCTACCCTTTTAGGCCTTTTACAAAATCCAAAGCTTTATCATTGTCAACGAAAACTAAATAATACAAAAAAAGTCCTAGCATAGGCTTAATAAAAAGTGTTTGTAGAGCATTATTGTGAAAATTGTAGTAGGGCTTTTAAATGAATTCCAATAACTGGATATTAGCTCAAGAAAATGGAGGACGACGACGTGTGACACCTACATTTTAAAAAACAAAAACGTAGCCTACATTCTCTGTTGTTTTATTTATCTGCCCTTCTTTCTTTCAAACCCTGGACCTCTGCGTCGAGGAATAAACCTCCATGTATATGTGCGCCTACTCTACCCACTGAACCAACCCGGCCACACGCCGAACCAGTACTTTTAAAACGATTCCGATTCCTAAACCGATTCTTGACAAACTGAAAAATGACATCAAAGAAAGGCTCTTTTATAGGGTTTTTTTTTTTTATTGAAAATTATTTAAATTTAACAATATGTTAACATTTGAAAGTACTTCAATATATAATAAGTAAACCTAAGTCACCTAACAGTGAATGGTTAATATGCTTTTACGTCCGTTTTGGTGAGCCCAGAGGGAAAATATGGCATTTTAAAAGTAGGCTACATTTACAGTAGCTAGCTAACGGTAGACTACAGAGAAAGGGGGATATTTTTACGTCTGTTTCGGAGCGACAGAGGGAAAATATTTCAGGCGACACATTAAGTGGAACCGAAATGAGGAACCTAAATTTGTGTTCTAATCTGGTCCGATTCCTACCGGTTGCGTAGGAACCGGTACCCAACCCTATCCAGGACATGGTCAAACCTTACAACAAAGCCCGTCCACTCCGCTCTGCATCAGCCAATCTGTTCGCTGCTCCCTCACAGCGAGGGACAACTAATCACTCGACGAAATCCCGACTGTTTGCTCCCCGTTGACATCAGGACAGCTGGAACACATCTTCCGTCGCAGGCCAAAAACACATCTCTTGGCTAAGAAGATGACGGTAAAAGTAGTCTGGCTTATTTGAAGCTATAAGCTTCCTCTTCTATGTGATTCTTGCTGTTCTAAGTTTATACCTTCATGGTTGAATGCACTTATCGGTAGTAGCTTTTCATAAAAGCGTCAGCTAAATGAAATGTTATATAATCAATAAGCATTTTATTTCTGCTATTTGAGGCTTTATTACTCCAAAGTTGTTCAATTAAAGTGAATGTGGAGTCTCTTCATATCAACAGTTAGCAAATATGTTCAGTGTCCATTTTCAGAATTTTATTTTTTATACAACACTCCTGTAATCTTCATGAAAGGAATTTCTATTCCTTTTGTCCACACTATTTAAATATCAATGAATAACTAAATAACAGAAACAATTCTCAGTATAATACAGTCCAACAGCTGCACAACCTGCAGAGACTAGTTCAGACTAGTTATTTTTTTGTCTCAAAACGCTGCTTAAACATGTAAACGTAGAAGTGCAGTAGCCTAAGCAATGAGACATAACAGAGACCAAAGAGCTCTTATAAAAACCACTTAAGGACCCCTGACAGGCTTTAGGAGCCAAATGGGCCTCCAGCCCTCCATAAAGAATGCAAGCCTCTTTGGTTGGTTGCTCCAAATATTCCTACGATCCCCATCTGCTCTGTAGAGATAACAATGCATCGGAAATAAGTAAAAAAAAAAAAAAAGATGATTCAACATGATTTTACCTCCATTTGGTGCGTCTGTTTTGGAACCAGGTTTTGACCTGGGCGTCAGTCATCTTCAGGGCTTTGGCGAGGGCGGCCCGCTCGGCAGACGCCAGGTACTTCTGCCGATGGAACCGCTTCTCCAGCTCACAGATCTGCAGCCGAGTGAACGACGTCCGAGGCTTCTTCTTCTTAGGAGGCGTCCTGTTCTGGTAGGGGTGACCTACACGACGTGTCACAGTGAGCGGTGAGAGGGACACTGGACAGGAGGACAGGATAGGACAAGAAAGGATAGGACAGTACAAGTCAGGCCAAGTCAGGACAGAACAGAAATGGACAGGAAAGCAAAAGGAAACAAAAGGAAACCAAAGGAGACGACAGGAAAGGAAAGGAAAGGTCAAAGCAGGGTATGCAGGACAACCAGACAGAAAATGACAGAGCAGCACAGTGGTGTAGTCTACGTGATACGCAGGTATACACAGTATACCCACTAAGAAAGCTCCAGGATTTCCATATACCCACTTAAAAATGCCCAGTGACAAGCTACAACATAGTTTCCATTATATTTTTTATTAGGGGTGGGAATCGATTGGCACCTCACGATTCGATTTGATTCCGATTGTCGATGCATCTTGATGCAACAATTTTTTTTATGTACATTTCCATGCGGGATTTAAAAAAAATATACATATAAATCTGAGTTTGCCACTCAGAGTTTGTTAATCACTTCCTAGACCAAGCAGCTAGACAAAGCTTAGATTTTGACATATATTTGTCACACAAGTTTTAATGAAATGTTTTGTCTACTGAGGTTTTTATTGTGTAGTCATTCCATGCAATAAGCCTTACCGGCGTTACGTATTCAGAATACAAATGATGAGTAACTGTATTCCGTTACAGTTAGAATTTAAATAGTTACATTTTTGAAATCAATGGATTACATGACGATAGTTCTCTGTTTCACGGGTTTATTCACTCTCACAACGCCATGCATTTCCCAGAAGCCCCAATATGAAAACGAAAAAATTAGCTATTTGCGTGATCACTGATAGGTATGAGGATGAGGTAAAGATGGAGCTGGAACCAGCACAACAGAGCCAGGGCAGGAATGCGTTTCTATCTTGGAAATTCAAACAGCATTTCACATTAAATAAAGAGAAGGGAGAAATAAATATAACTGTGCAGTGCAACCTCTGCTTGCCAGCAACCGACCTCCTTTCAGCATCCAAATTCCTCCACCTCCAACCTGAAGAAGCATCTTAAAGTAGTACGTTTTTAAGACGTCGTCTGCTGTAGTTTTACTGGTCACCTTGCTATTTTGTAGTTCACGTGCGACTTTACATTCTCCTACGTGCTGATTAACTAGCCCCAGAGCCGTTGAAAGACTAGCCCTGTTTGACATGTTAGCTAACGTTAGCTAAAATTAGCTCATGATAGCTTAGACTACGGTTAGATTTTTGTAGTATGCAGTTCGGGACTACAAATACAAACATCTATCTGCTTGTTCAGGTACACATTCAGCCAGTTGGAACAGAAGAACACACCAGAATAGGCCTGTTTAGTAAGCTGGATGTGATGGCCGCATTCCTACACTTATAAAATGCAATTCAATGTGGAAGTAATCCAAGTATTCAGAATACGTTACTCAGATTGAGTAACGTAACGGAATAGGTTACAAATTACATTTTTGGGCATGTATTCTGTATTCTGTAACGGAATACATTTTGAAAGTATCCTTCCCAACACTGTTTATGTATGTCTTATTAGATCATGTGTATATATACAAAATGTAATTTTTTTTTCCTTTTGGCCATTTTTGTGTGTTTTTTTTTCTGCACTCTTGCCTAAACTCTAAGTTGTTAAACTCTAAGTCGTTGTCCATTATCCCATCCTCTTTCAGTCACTCTGTTTTCTGATTTGTACTTGTCTGGAGACAGTAACTTTTAAATAAAAATCAACACATTTAAAAAAAATTAAAATATTTTTATTTAGAGAGAATCGTGATGCATCTAAGAATCGATTATTTATCCCACCCCTATTATTGATATATTTTGAACTGTCATCTGTGTTTTTCTTCTTCGTATAGGCTAAATAAAAGTATTTCCACTGTAAATTGGTGCATAAAAGTGAATCTGAATACAGGAAATGAAGTCATTGATGCTCAAAACTTCCCTGGGGGAGGACAAAAGGCAGATTCTGGGCAATATATATACGATGCTAGCCGAGAAATCTAGACGCACCCTAGCGGCAGCAAATGTAATTTGCAGCCAGGGGGGTCTAGGCACTCTCCGTTGGCTTGCGAGCTGGAAAAACCAAACTCTGGTCAGGCCAATCACATCATGTATAGAGTCGGTGGGCGGGGCTTATGGCTGCTGCTGCTGGCGAACAGCGGTCTTCTGGAAGACTTGGAGGTAAGCTTTTCTTTGAGAAAAGAACAAAGAACGGCACTGAAGTCATTCTTAAAAAAGGAAGATGCCGAGTGGATACGGCAAAAGTTTAATCTATCAACTAGCGTTGCTCTGATTGGTTGTAGCGCTATCCTATTGCGTGCGGGGGGAATTTGAAAGACAACCGTTTATCCCGCCCCTCGGATTGAGCTCCGTCAATGGTGAGTTCCCAGACTCAACATCTTGATGTGGGTCTGGCAATACAGTGCAGTATACCCACTTCAATACATTAGACTGGACTGGAGCAGCAATATAGTAGCTTACATTTAAAATGGAAGAGTCCAGTGACGGACTGGCCATCTGGAATTTGGGCTAATGCCAGAAGGGCTGCCTCCCTATGGAGCACTACTGATAATTTGTCTTTGGTTAATTTTGAAGTTATTTTATGCATGCAGCCACAAATATTCAAGATTGTACTGCGGTGGGGGGGTTGGGTGGAAAGATTCACTCCAAGCTAGCTATTGACAAAAATAGGGCTGTGTGTTGCACATGCCAGGGCCGGTTTTTTTATCCCAGTCCGTCACTGGAAGAGTCATATATGTTAAAGATTCAAAAATGGCATACAGCAGCATAATCTGTTTCAATATTGTCCTGCACAACCATTTATAAATGTAGGAAATGCAACACTCACACTGCATAATTCATTGTTTTCAATAATGTTTTCTTATATGTTCATTTATTAATTGTTTTCATAACACCATTGTGTGTGTGTTGTGCATTTATTTGCACATTTATTTCTTATACCATAACCCAAGAACCTCTGGGGAACCTTCAAGTTCAATTTTGTATATTTATATATATTTATAGCTTATATTTAGATTTTTTTTTGTTTTTTTTATTTAAGCCATTTTTATTTATTTGTTTTGTATTTAACCCACGGCTCATTCAAAGACCTTTGGAGAACTTGTTTTCTGCGAGTGAAATTTTGACAACGGTATTGGGACTACACAAGTCATTCAAGTGTTCAGTTGTTATTATTTACATTTGAAGTACAGTGGGAGTTTCAAACAGGCAGAGCGTGTGGAGAAAGAGAAAGGAAGAGTGCAGCGGGGAGAGACAGATTCCACAACAAGAAATACCACGGCATTACACAACACCTTTAAAGAATTATAGTCTTAAATTAGTAAATAATAATACCACACTAGAGTGAGTACTTCAGTCTACAATTTTACAGTAATACTGTAGATTACTGTGCAAGAAGGAGCACTACCGCAGCTCCTTCATTCCAGCAGCAGTCAGACTCTTTAATGCAACATCATAATGTAGCACTGCTAGCTGTTTCTGCAACATGAGCCATCACTGGACAATATCCTGCACTATACATATTAATCTATATTTTACTCCAACTGTGCAATATGTCATTTCTATTCATCTGTATATCTGTGGTTATATACTGTATGTTTATATATATATATATATATATATATATATATATATATATATGTTTATTGTGTAAATACGTTTGTTTTATTACTATTATTATTATAACTAATTCTATTTTTTTTTCTTTTTCTTATACTTTATGTATATGTTTTTCTCCTATGTCTAATTAATGTGTATTTGTGTTATTCTGATGTGTGTACATTTTTTTCTTGTGAGCTGTAGCACAGGAATTTCCCCAGTGTGGGATTAATAAAGTCTATCTTATCTTATTACTTCTCAGAATATATATTGCCTACATAGGCCTACACTAACTAAATATATGTGTATATATATATATATATATATATAAATAATCATTATTAATAATTAATTAATAATTAAAACCATATGCAGTTTTTTTTGTATAAGTTTCTTATTATAAAAGGGTGATTCCTCTTTTTATAGTACATTTTTTTAACAATAAAAAGCTTAAGATAATAAACTTCTGTATTTTGTGAAATTTTTGCTAGAAATTCTATCTAGCGTAGGCCTACACATGAGCAGGCACATCATTATTATTATTATTATTATTATTATTATTATTATTATTATTATTATCATTATTATTATTATTATTTAATTATTTTTATTATTTATTTATTTTTTAAGATAATTTTTTGGGGCTTTTAACCTTCATTGTATAGTGACAGTGGATAGACAGGAAATGGGGAGAGAGATGGTGGGATGACACAACAAAGGGCCTCAGGTCGGATTCGAACCCGCGCCGCGTGAGCTAGAGGCCGCGCCAGGAATATTATTTTTTAAACAATTTATTTAGGCTGTAATAGGCTAGGCTAACTATTGGTACTGTTAAATGCAGGCCTATTTGATGAAGGTTAACCCTTGTGTCTTCCATTCGACCATGTAGGCTACTTGTCCTGAACATCCACACTTTTTCTGACGTTTTCGTTTCTTTTATCGACAACTTTGTCTCTTTTTTTTTTTACGTTTAACGCTTCTTTTCACTACCATTTATAAACACCACTAACGCCAACTTATTACCAGTTTTATACTCATTTTTGGAATTCATAGGCCTACCTAATTCTTGAGTTAAAAAAAAGCAGAAATTATGAATAATTTAGACTCATATTAAAGGAAGGATAATTAGGCTACAGGAGGTAAAATGTCAACGTTCAGTCTGGTTTTGAAACATTCTTTTTTTTTTTCAAATAATAATTTCTTTTTTTTTTATAAAACACCCAAAAGTCAATGAAAGTAGAGATCCCAGCTTTTGTTGTAGCTACTTGCGAAGCTGCAGCTGCAATTATATTTTCTAAATAGGCTACTTTGTCTTTTAAAAATATACTTTTTACACTTCATTATATTATATTAGGCTATATTATATTATGTTATGTTATATTATATTATAGGCCTATTATATTATATTATATTATATTATATTATATTATATTATATTATATTATATTATATAGGCCCACCTGTGAACCTGTCTTTGGTGTAGCGTCGGTTGCTCTCCATCCAGGGGAACGTCAGCGCGGTCATGTTGCTGATGTTCCCGCAGCCGCTTACCGGCGGAGCGGAGGAGTTCCCGCCGCTCACAGGCCGGTGCGCCGGGACACGGATGACCCTCGAGGAGCTCACGTTAGTCCCGTTCGCATTCACACCCACGTTCATGTGATAAGCCCCGCCGAGGGAAGCCATCCCACACGAGCCGCCGCTGCCGTTATATCCGGTGTTACCGTACATATAGCCGGCGCCGTTCACGCCGCTGCTCGCGCAGCTGTCGTAGGCCCCGTGTCCGTAGTCCGGCTCGTGCATCCTCGCGCCCAGCATGCAGCTCTGCTCCACGTTACTAAGGATCTGATCGATGCCGAAGCTGATGGGCTCCGCGTGCGTGTGCTGCTGCAGATGCGCCCCCAGTAGGCCTATCCCTATGTGATCCATGGCCTCCGCGAGCCTCCCCCCCCCACAGCTCCGGCGCGAGGAACAGAGGATGCTCCACGCGCCGCTCCCCGGACTCTACGTCTGGGCTTCTTCTGCTCGAGCTCCAGTCGTTATCTAGTGAGTGCCGGGCGCACGTGTGTGCGTCTGTCTGTGTCTGCACGCAGGAGAGGAGCGCGAGGCTGGACTGTTTGTCCTCCCCCCCGTCCTCCCCCCCCTTCCGCGCGAGGACATCAATCAAGCTGCCAAATAGACAGCGCGAGATTAAGACCCAATTTGAGGCCTGGAAACTCGATTGGCTTAAGACTGCGCGAGCTCTATGGAGGCTTCATGGCACACTTCATAAAAACACTGATTAACAGCTGATCAATACACACACACTCTCCCTCACACACGCACACGCACGCACGCACGCACACACACACACACACACACACACACACACACACACACACACACACACACACACACACACACACACACACACACACACACACACACACACACACACACACACACACACGTGCTCAGGTTTATCAGTATAGATATATATATATAGAGATACTTTATTCATCCAGAAGGACATTACAGTACTTGTTGTCCCGTTGAGAATATCTGTAGGCTGGTATTGTACATTTTTGCGACCATAGTCTATATTTTGTTCTCTCGATCGCGGTGCTGCTCTTTATTTCCAGTATCTATCCTATAAAGTCTAAAATGAGCAAAGAGACACACAGCGCGGCTAGTTTATAACCTTAATGATTGCACCAACACACACTTTCTACGCATGTTCTATTGCGAATTAATTCCGCAACGAGTTATTACAATCAAATCATTTAGCCAGGCGTGAATTAGAAGTCACAGTCAGTCGGAGGATACACTGTTGGATATCTGGCCATCAAACATTTCTTTTTGTTAGTCTATATTTGGGATAATTCTTTTCCCACAGTGTTTCCATTCATGGTTTCTTTTACATTTTCATACACAATAATGTGTGGTTCTGATTCGGCATGAAGGCTTTCAGTTATGGTTTACTGACTCGGAGCTATATGAAGGGCCCGTTGTCTCATAATCCGCACATGAATTTAGCACCTTGGAAAGACATTATTCTATATGAATCACTAATAGCTGAAACTTCCTTGTTTGGGTCTATTTTGCGTATTTTTGGGAACCTTAATAAACGTACTTAATGGGTTCAAATTGTAGGCTACAGTAGCCTATAAATCACTGAAAAAATGATTGATGTTTAATATAGGCTACTCATTTATTGTTATGGAGCTGGCGCCATTACTAATTCATGTTCAGAGTGATGACATTGCTGCAAACACGGACCCGTTTTTTTATGCGTTCACGTGGGAACAGAACAGAGCCGCATCGTTCAGGAGGAGAGTTAAAGTGACATTTTAATAATACAAACAAAGAAATGACGGGTCATTATTTGGCATTAGGGCTATATTCATTAAAAAAATATGAATGAATCCGTAATGATCACTGACTGTTCATTGTGCCATAAACAAATAGACGCAATTTTGTTTAACCGTAGATCAGAAATAACCAGCGACGA